>NW_026893722.1:300000-491102 GCF_032452875.1 Bos javanicus
ATCACGTGTTTATCATACGGTGATCACGTGACTGAGAGGCGCTGATCACGTGACTGTGCCGTCAGTGATCACGTGGCTGAGCATGCACTGATATCGTGACTGAGCATGCACTGATCATGTGCCAGGAGAGGGGGAGGCATTCCACTCTGGACAAAGGTCATGAGGAAGGAGGCTCGGCATACGCAAATGCGGGATCGAGCCTCAGGAGTCCACCCGGATATTCTCGAGCATCTCCCCCCCACAAAAACCAGAGTCTGCCTACTGTATTGCTTTGTGCTCTCACCTCTGATTTCACTGGGGGCTGTCCCCCACCACCATCTCGCTCTCTCTGTCAAAGAGTTAACTTACAGCTCCAATACATAAAGTTCCTTGTCATTCTTCTCTTTAACTTCTAGCTGAGTCTCCATCTGGAGCACGGAACCCACCACGCTTACTAATTATGCCTGGGCTGCTAAGACCCACTCGAGAAGGTGTCTAGGGTGAGGCACCTTTCGCTATTCGAGAGGCGCCTGCGGCCTACGTAAGTGGTGCAAACTTCTTGTCTTGAAGTTTGATTGGTCTTCCGCGTAAACCAAGCTACTCAGTCTCTTTTCTCCACCGAATTTTCCTACTGAGCTCTCCTCATACTTTTATTCTTGATATCTCTGATTAGCATATAAATAGTCGCCTAGGCCATCTCTCCTTCGAATACCCTGGATCAGTTGGGCTTGGTCCCCGGCAGGTGGCAACCGAACAGGGACCTCAGGAGGCGATACTCAAAGAGCTGAGCAGACACGAACCACGCAATCAGCAGGCAATAAGCATGGAGCTCAGCAGTGACGAATCATGCTGCTCAACTGGCAATAATCAAGCACGTGACCAGGCAGGAATCACGCAGCTCAGCTGGCAATTGTCAAGCAGATGAGCCGACAGGAATCACGCAGCTCAGATGGCAGTTGTCATGCAGATGAGCCTGCAGGAATCACGCAGCTCAGCAGGCCCTGATCACGTGACTCTGCAGGCACTGATCACCTGGCTGATCAAGTACAGATCACGTGACTGAGCATGCACTGATCACGTGGCTATCATGAACTGATGACGTGACTGCGCATGCACTGATGACGTGGCTGATCAGGCAATGATCACATGGCTCATCATGCACTGATCACGTGTTTATCAGGCAATGATCAGTGACTGACAGGCGCTGATCATGGGACTGTGCACGCACTGATCACGTGGCTATCATGCACTGACCACGTGACCGCGCATGCAGTGATCACGTGGCTGGTCGTTCACTGATCACGTGTTTATCATACGGTGATCACGTGACTGAGAGGCGCTGATCACGTGAATGTGCCGTCAGTGATCACGTGGCTGAGCATGCACTCATATCGTGACTGAGCATGCACTGATCATGTGCCGGGAGCCCGGGAGGCATTCCACTCTGGACAAAGGTCATGAGGAAGGAGGCTCGGCATACGCAAATTCGGGATCGAGCCTCAGGAGTCCACCCGGATATTTCGAGAATCTCCCGCCAAAAAAAACCAGAGTCTGCCTACTGTATTGCTTTGTGCTCTCATCTCAGATTTCACTGGGGGCTGTCCCCCACCACCATCTCGCTCTCTCTGTCAAAGAGTTAACTTACAGCTCCAATTCATAAAGTTCCTTGTCATTCTTCCCTTTAACTTCCAGCTGAGTCTCCATCTGGAGCGCGGAACCCACCACGCTTACTAATTATGCCTGGGCTGCTAAGACCCACTCGAGAAGGTGTCTAGGGTGAGGCACCTTTCGCTATTCGAGAGGGCGCCTGAGGCCTACGTAAGTGGTGCAAACTTCTGGTCTTGAAGTTTGATTGGTCTTCCGCGTAAACCAAGCTACTCAGTCTCTTTTCTCCACCGAATTTTCCTACTGAGCTCTCCTCATACTTTTATTCTTGACATCTCTGATTAGCATATAAATAGTCGCCTAGGCCATCTCTCCTTCGAATACCCTGGATCAGTTGGGGCTGGTCCCCGGCAGGTGGCGACCGAACAGGGACCTCAGGAGGCGATACTCAAAGAGCTGAGCAGACACGAACCACGCAATCAGCAGGCAATAAGCATGGAGCTCAGCAGTGACGAATCATGCTGCTCAACTGGCAATAATCAAGCACGTGACCAGGCAGGAATCACGCAGCTCAGCTGGCAATTGTCAAGCAGATGAGCCGACAGGAATCACGCAGCTCAGATGGCAGTTGTCATGCAGATGAGCCGGCAGGAATCACGCAGCTCAGCAGGCCCTGATCACGTGACTCTGCAGGCACTGATCACCTCGCTGATCAAGTCCAGATCACGTGACTGAGCATTCACTGATCACGTGGCTATCATGCACTGATGACGTGACTGCGCATGCACTGATGACGTGGCTGATCAGGCACTGATCACATGGCTCATCATGCACTGATCACGTGTTTATCAGGCAATGATCAGTGACTGACAGGCGCTGATCATGGGACTGTGCACGCACTGATCACGTGGCTATCATGCACTGATGACGTGACTGCGCATGCACTGATGACGTGGCTGATCAGGCACTGATCACATGGCTCATCATGCACTGATCACGTGTTTATCAGGCAATGATCAGTGACTGACAGGCGCTGATCATGGGACTGTGCACGCACTGATCACGTGGCTATCATGCACTGACCACGTGACCGCGCATGCAGTGATCACGTGGCTGGTCGTTCACTGATCACGTGTTTATAATACGGTGATCACGTGACTGAGAGGCGCTGATCACGTGAATGTGCCGTCAGTGATCACGTGGCTGAGCATGCACTGATATCGTGACTGAGCATGCACTGATCATGTGCCGGGAGCCGGGGAGGCATTCCACTCTGGACAAAGGTCATGAGGAAGGAGGCTCGGCATACGCAAATTCGGGATCGAGCCTCAGGAGTCCACCCGGATATTTCGAGAATCTCCCGCCAAAAAAAACCAGAGTCTGCCTACTGTATTGCTTTGTGCTCTCATCTCAGATTTCACTGGGGGCTGTCCCCCACCACCATCTCGCTCTCTCTGTCAAAGAGTTAACTTACAGCTCCAATTCATAAAGTTCCTTGTCATTCTTCCCTTTAACTTCCAGCTGAGTCTCCATCTGGAGCACGGAACCCACCATGCTTACTAATTATGCCTGGGCTGCTAAGACCCACTCGAGAAGGTGTCTAGGGTGAGGCACCTTTCGCTATTCGAGAGGGCGCCTGAGGCCTACGTAAGTGGTGCAAACTTCTGGTCTTGAAGTTTGATTGGTCTTCCGCGTAAACCAAGCTACTCAGTCTCTTTTCTCCACCGAATTTTCCTACTGAGCTCTCCTCATACTTTTATTCTTGACATCTCTGATTAGCATATAAATAGTCGCCTAGGCCATCTCTCCTTCGAATACCCTGGATCAGTTGGGGCTGGTCCCCGGCAGGTGGCGACCGAACAGGGACCTCAGGAGGCGATACTCAAAGAGCTGAGCAGACACGAACCACGCAATCAGCAGGCAATAAGCATGGAGCTCAGCAGTGACGAATCATGCTGCTCAACTGGCAATAATCAAGCACGTGACCAGGCAGGAATCACGCAGCTCAGCTGGCAATTGTCAAGCAGATGAGCCGACAGGAATCACGCAGCTCAGATGGCAGTTGTCATGCAGATGAGCCGGCAGGAATCACGCAGCTCAGCAGGCCCTGAACACGTGACTCTGCAGGCACTGATCACATGGCTGATCAAGTCCAGATCACGTGACTGAGCATGCACTGATCACGTGGCTATCATGCACTGATGACGTGACTATCATGCACTGATGATGTGACTGCGCATGCACTGATGACGTGGCTGATCAGGCACTGATCACATGGCTCATCATGCACTGATCACGTGTTTATCAGGCAATGATCAGTGACTGACAGGCGCTGATCATGGGACTGTGCACGCACTGATCACGTAGCTATCATGCACTGATGACGTGACTGCGCATGCACTGATGACGTGGCTGATCAGGCACTGATCACATGGCTCATCATGCACTGATCACGTGTTTATCAGGCAATGATCAGTGACTGACAGGCGCTGATCATGGGACTGTGCACGCACTGATCACGTGGCTATCATGCACTGATCACGTGACTGCGCATGCACTGATGACGTGGCTGTTTTGGCACTGATCACGTGTTTATCAGGCAGTGATCAGTGACTGACAGGCGCTGATCATGGGACTGTGCACGCACTGATCACGTGGCTATCATGCACTGATGACGTGACTGCGCATGCACTGATGACGTGGCTGATCAGGCACTGATCACATGGCTCATCATGCACTGATCACGTGTTTATCAGGCAATGATCAGTGACTGACAGGCGCTGATCATGGGACTGTGCACGCACTGATCACGTGGCTATCATGCACTGACCACGTGACCGCGCATGCAGTGATCACGTGGCTGGTCGTTCACTGATCACGTGTTTATCATACGGTGATCACGTGACTGAGAGGCGCTGATCACGTGAATGTGCCGTCAGTGATCACGTGGCTGAGCATGCACTGATATCGTGACTGAGCATGCACTGATCATGTGCCGGGAGCCGGGGAGGCATTCCACTCTGGACAAAGGTCATGAGGAAGGAGGCTCGGCATACGCAAATTCGGGATCGAGCCTCAGGAGTCCACCCGGATATTTCGAGAATCTCCCCCCAAAAAAAACCAGAGTCTGCCTACTGTATTGCTTTGTGCTCTCATCTCAGATTTCACTGGGGGCTGTCCCCCACCACCATCTCGCTCTCTCTGTCAAAGAGGTAACTTACAGCTCCAATTCATAAAGTTCCTTGTCATTCTTCCCTTTAACTTACAGCTGAGTCTCCATCTGGAGCACGGAACCCACCACGCTTACTAATTATGCCTGGGCTGCTAAGACCCACTCGAGAAGGTGTCTAGGGTGAGGCACCTTTCGCTATTCGAGAGGGCGCCTGAGGCCTACGTAAGTGGTGCAAACTTCTGGTCTTGAAGTTTGATTGGTCTTCCGCGTAAACCAAGCTACTCAGTCTCTTTTCTCCACCGAATTTTCCTACTGAGCTCTCCTCATACTTTTATTCTTGACATCTCTGATTAGCATATAAATAGTCGCCTAGGCCATCTCTCCTTCGAATACCCTGGATCAGTTGGGGCTGGTCCCCGGCAGGTGGCGACCGAACAGGGACCTCAGGAGGCGATACTCAAAGAGCTGAGCAGACACGAACCACGCAATCAGCAGGCAATAAGCATGGAGCTCAGCAGTGACGAATCATGCTGCTCAACTGGCAATAATCAAGCACGTGACCAGGCAGGAATCACGCAGCTCAGCTGGCAATTGTCAAGCAGATGAGCCGACAGGAATCACGCAGCTCAGATGGCAGTTGTCATGCAGATGAGCCGGCAGGAATCACGCAGCTCAGCAGGCCCTGAACACGTGACTCTGCAGGCACTGATCACATGGCTGATCAAGACCAGATCACGTGACTGAGCATGCACTGATCACGTGGCTATCATGCACTGATGACGTGACTATCATGCACTGATGACGTGGCTGATCAGGCACTGATCACATGGCTCATCATGCACTGATCACGTGTTTATCAGGCAATGATCAGTGACTGACAGGCGCTGATCATGGGACTGTGCACGCACTGATCACGTGGCTATCATGCACTGATGACGTGACTGCGCATGCACTGATGACGTGGCTGATCAGGCACTGATCACATGGCTCATCATGCACTGATCACGTGTTTATCAGGCAATGATCAGTGACTGACAGGCGTTGATCATGGGACTGTGCACGCACTGATCACGTGGCTATCATGCACTGATGACGTGACTGCGCATGCACTGATGACGTGGCTGATCAGGCACTGATCACATGGCTCATCATGCACTGATCACGTGTTTATCAGGCAATGATCAGTGACTGACAGGCGCTGATCATGGGACTGTGCACGCACTGATCACGTGGCTATCATGCACTGATCACGTGACTGCGCATGCACTGATGACGTGGCTGTTTTGGCACTGATCACGTGTTTATCAGGCAGTGATCAGTGACTGACAGGCGCTGATCATGGGACTGTGCACGCACTGCTCAGGTGGCTGATCAGGAACTGACCACGTGACCGCGCATGCAGTGATCACGTGGCTGGTCGTTCACTGATCACGTGTTTATCATACGGTGATCACGTGACTGAGAGGGGCTGATCACGTGACTGTGCCGTCAGTGATCACGTGGCTGAGCATGCACTGATATCGTGACTGAGCATGCACTGATCATGTGCCAGGAGCTGGGGAGGCATTCCACTCTGGACAAAGGTCATGAGGAAGGAGGCTCGGCATACGCAAATGCGGGATCGAGCCTCAGGAGTCCACCCGGATATTCTCGAGCATCTCCCCCCCACAAAATCCAGAGTCTGCCTACTGTATTGCTTTGTGCTCTCACCTCTGATTTCACTGGGGGCTGTCCCCCACCACCATCTCGCTCTCTCTGTCAAAGAGTTAACTTACAGCTCCAATTCATAAAGTTCCTTGTCATTCTTCCGTTTAACTTCCAGCTGAGTCTCCATCTGGAGCGCGGAACCCACCATGCTTACTAATTATGCCTGGGCTGCTAAGACCCACTCGAGAAGGTGTCTAGGGTGAGGCACCTTTCGCTATTCGAGAGGGCGCCTGCGGCCTACGTAAGTGGTGCAAACTTCTTGTCTTGAAGTTTGATTGGTCTTCCGCGTAAACCAAGCTACTCAGTCTCTTTTCTCCACCGAATTTTCCTACTGAGCTCTCCTCATACTATTATTCTTGACATCTCTGCTTAGCCCATAAAGAGTCGCCTAGGCCATCTCTCCTTCGAATACCCTGGATCAGTTGGGGCTGGTCCCCGGCAGGTGGCGACCGAACAGGGACCTCAGGAGGCGATACTCAAAGAGCTGAGCAGACACGAACCACGCAATCAGCAGGCAATAAGCATGGAGCTCAGCAGTGACGAATCATGCTGCTCAACTGGCAATAATCAAGCACGTGACCAAGCAGGAATCACGCAGCTCAGCTGGCAATTGTCAAGCAGATGAGCCGACAGGAAACACGCAGCTCAGATGGCAGTTGTCATGCAGATGAGCCGGCAGGAATCACGCAGCTCAGCAGGCCCTGATCACGTGACTCTGCAGGCACTGATCACGTGGCTGATCAAGTCCAGATCACGTGACTGAGCATGCACTGATCACGTGGCTATCATGCACTGATGACGTGACTGCGCATGCACTGATGACGTGGCTGATCAGGCACTGATCACATGGCTCATCATGCACTGATCACGTGTTTATCAGGCAATGATCAGTGACTGACAGGCGCTGATCATGGGACTGTGCACACACTGATCACGTGGCTATCATGCACTGATCACGTGACTGCGCATGCACTGATGACGTGGCTCTTTTGGCACTGATCACGTGTTTATCAGGCAGTGATCAGTGACTGACAGGCGCTGATCATGGGACTGTGCACGCACTGCTCAGGTGGCTGATCAGGAACTGACCACCTGACCGCGCATGCAGTGATCACGTGGCTGGTCGTTCACTGATCACGTGTTTATCATACGGTGATCACGTGACTGAGAGGCGCTGATCACGTGACTGTGCCGTCAGTGATCACGTGGCTGAGCATGCACTGATATCGTGACTGAGCATGCACTGATCATGTGCCGGGAGCCGGGGAGTCATTCCACTCTGGAAAAGGTCATGAGTAAGGAGGCTCGGCATACGCAAATGCGGGATCGAGCCTCAGGAGTCCACCCGGATATTCTCGAGCATCTCCCCCCCACAAAAACCAGAGTCTGCCTACTGTATTGCTTTGTGCTCTCACCTCTGATTTCACTGGGGGCTGTCCCCCACCACCATCTCGCTCTCTCTGTCAAAGAGTTAACTTACAGCTCCAATTCATAAAGTTCCTTGTCATTCTTCCCTTTAACTTCCAGCTGAGTCTCCATCTGGAGCGCGGAACCCACCACGCTTACTAATTATGCCTGGGCTGCTAAGACCCACTCGAGAAGGTGTCTAGGGTGAGGCACCTTTCGCTATTCGAGAGGGCGCCTGCGGCCTACGTAAGTGGTGCAAACTTCTTGTCTTGAAGTTTGATTGGTCTTCCGCGTAAACCAAGCTACTCAGTCTCTTTTCTCCACCGAATTTTCCTACTGAGCTCTCCTCATACTATTATTCTTGACATCTCTGATTAGCCTATAAAGAGTCGCCTAGGCCATCTCTCCTTCGAATACCCTGGATCAGTTGGGGCTGGTCCCCGGCAGGTGGCGACCGAACAGGGACCTCAGGAGGCGATACTCAAAGAGCTGAGCAGACACGAACCACGCAATCAGCAGGCAATAAGCATGGAGCTCAGCAGTGACGAATCATGCTGCTCAACTGACAGTAATCAAGCACGTGACCAGGCAGGAATCACGCAGCTCAGCTGGCAATTGTCAAGCAGATGAGCCGACAGGAATCACGCAGCTCAGATGGCAGTTGTCATGCAGATGAGCCGGCAGGAATCACGCAGCTCAGCAGGCCCTGATCACGTGACTCTGCAGGCACTGATCACGTGGCTGATCAAGTCCAGATCACGTGACTGAGCATGCACTGATCACGTGGCTATCATGCACTGATGACGTGGCTATCATGCACTGATGACGTGACTGCGCATGCACTGATGACGTGGCTGATCATGCACTGATCACATGGCTCATCATGCACTGATCACGTGTTTATCAGGCAATGATCAGTGACTGACAGGCGCTGATCATGGGACTGTGCACGCACTGATCACGTGGCTATCATGCACTGATGACGTGACTGCGCATGCACTGATGACGTGGCTGATCAGGCACTGATCACATGGCTCATCATGCACTGATCACGTGTTTATCAGGCAATGATCAGTGACTGACAGGCGCTGATCATGGGACTGTGCACGCACTGATCACGTGGCTATCATGCACTGATCACGTGACTGCGCATGCACTGATGACGTGGCTGTTTTGGCACTGATCACGTGTTTATCAGGCAGTGATCAGTGACTGACAGGCGCTGATCATGGGACTGTGCACGCACTGCTCAGGTGGCTGATCAGGAACTGACCACGTGACCGCGCATGCAGTGATCACGTGGCTGGTCGTTCACTGATCACGTGTTTATCATACGGTGATCACGTGACTGAGAGGCGCTGATCACGTGACTGTGCCGTCAGTGATCACGTGGCTGAGCAGGCACTGATATCGTGACTGAGCATGCACTGATCATGTGCCAGGAGCCGGGGAGGCATTCCACTCTGGACAAAGGTCATGAGGAAGGAGGCTCGGCATACGCAAATGCGGGATCGAGCCTCAGGAGTCCACCCGGATATTCTCGAGCAACTCCCCCCCACAAAAACCAGAGTCTGCCTACTGTATTGCTTTGTGCTCTCACCTCTGATTTCACTGGGGGCTGTCCCCCACCACCATCTCGCTCTCTCTGTCAAAGAGTTAACTTACAGCTCCAATTCATAAAGTTCCTTGTCATTCTTCCGTTTAACTTCCAGCTGAGTCTCCATCTGGAGCGCGGAACCCACCACGCTTACTAATTATGCCTGGGCTGCTAAGACCCACTCGAGAAGGTGTCTAGGGTGAGGCACCTTTCGCTATTCGAGAGGGCGCCTGCGGCCTACGTAAGTGGTGCAAACTTCTTGTCTTGAAGTTTGATTGGTCTTCCTCGTAAACTAAGCTACTCAGTCTCTTTTCTCCACCGAATTTTCCTACTGAGCTCTCCTCATACTATTATTCTTGACATCTCTGATTAGCCTATAAAGAGTCGCCTAGGCCATCTCTCCTTCGAATACCCTGGATCAGTTGGGGCTGGTCCCCGGCAGGTGGCGACCGAACAGGGACCTCAGGAGGCGATACTCAAAGAGCTGAGCAGACACGAACAACGCAATCAGCAGGCAATAAGCATGGAGCTCAGCAGTGACGAATCATGCTGCTCAACTGACAGTAATCAAGCACGTGACCAGGCAGGAATCACGCAGCTCAGCTGGCAATTGTCAAGCAGATGAGCCGACAGGAATCACGCAGCTCAGATGGCAGTTGTCATGCAGATGAGCTGGCAGGAATCACGCAGCTCAGCAGGCCCTGATCACGTGACTCTGCAGGCACTGATCACGTGGCTGATCAAGTCCAGATCACGTGACTGAGCATGCACTGATCACGTGGCTATCATGCACTGATGACGTGACTATCATGCACTGATGACGTGGCTTATCAGGCACTGATCACATGGCTCATCATGCACTGATCACGTGTTTATCAGGCAATGATCAGTGACTGACAGGCGCTGATCATGGGACTGTGCACGCACTGATCACGTGGCTATCATGCACTGATGACGTGGCTGATCCGGCACTGATCACATGGCTCATCATGCACTGATCACGTGTTTATCAGGCAATGATCAGTGACTGACAGGCGCTGATCATGGGACTGTGCACGCACGGATCACGTGGCTATCATGCACTGATCACGTGACTGCGCATGCACTGATGACGTGGCTGTTCGGGCACTGATCACGTGTTTATCAGGCAGTGATCAGTGACTGACAGGCGCTGATCATGGGACTGTGCACGCACTGATCAGGTGGCTGATCAGGAACTGACCACATGACCGCCCATGCAGTGATCACGTGGCTGGTCGTTCACTGATCACGTGTTTATCATACGGTGATCACGTGACTGAGAGGCGCTGATCACGTGAGTGTGCCCTCAGTGATCACGTGGCTGAGCATGCACTGATATCGTGACTGAGCATGCACTGATCATGTGCCGGGAGCCGGGGAGGCATTCCACTCTGGACAAAGGTCATGAGGAAGGAGGCTCCGCATACGCAAATGCGGGATCGAGCCTCAGGAGTCCACCCGGATATTCTCGAGCATCTCCCCCCCAAAAAAACCAGAGTCTGCCTACTGTATTGCTTTGTGCTCTCACCTCTGATTTCACTGGGGGCTGTCCCCCACCACCATCTCGCTCTCTCTCTCAAAGACTTAACTTACATCTCCAATTCATAAAGTTCCTTGTCATTCTTCCGTTTAACTTCCAGCTGAGTCTCCATCTGGAGCGCGGAACCTACCACGCTTACTAATTATGCCTGGGCTGCTAAGACCCACTCGAGAAGGTGTCTACGGTGAGGCACCTTTCGCTATTCGAGAGGGCACCTGCGGCCTACATAAGTGGTGCAAACTTCTTGTCTTGAAATTTGATTGGTCTTCCGGGTAAACAAAGCTACTCAGTCTCTTTTCTCCACCGAATTTTCCTACTGAGCTCTCCTCATACTATTATTCTTGACATCTCTGATTAGCATATAAAGAGTTGCCTAGGCCATCTCTCCTTCGAATACCCTGGATCAGTTGGGGCTGTTCCCCGGCAGGTGGCGACCGAACAGGGACCTCAGGAGGCGATACTCAAAGAGCTGAGCAGACACGAACCACGCAATCAGCAGGCAATAAGCATGGAGCTCAGCAGTGACGAATCATGCTGCTCAACTGGCAATAATCAAGCACGTGACCAGGCAGGAATCACGAAGCTCAGCTGGCAATTGTCAAGCAGATGAGCCGACTGGAATCACGCAGCTCAGATGGCAGTTGTCATGCAGATGAGCCGGCAGGAATCACGCAGCTCAGCAGGCCCTGATCACGTGACTCTGCAGGCACTGATCACGTGGCTGATCAAGTCCAGATCACGTGACTGAGCATTCACTGATCACGTGGCTATCATGCACTGATGACGTGACTATCATGCACTGATGACGTGACTGCCCATGCACTGATGACGTGGCTGATCAGGCACTGATCACATGGCTCATCATGCACTGATCACGTGTTTATCAGGCAATGATCAGTGACTGACAGGCGCTGATCTTGGGACTGTGCACGCACTGATCACGTGGCTATCATGCACTGATCACGTGACTGCGCATGCACTGATGACGTGGCTGTTCGGGCACTGATCACGTGTTTATCAGGCAGTGATCAGTGACTGACAGGCGCTGATCAGGGGACTGTGCACGCACTGAACAGGTGGCTGATCAGGAACTGACCATCTGACCGCGCATGCAGTGATCACGTGGCTGGTCGTTCACTGATCACGTGTTTATCATACGGTGATCCCGTGACTGAGAGGCGCTGATCACGTGACTGTGCCGTCAGTGATCACGTGGCTGAGCAGGCACTGATATCGTGACTGAGCATGCACTGATCATGTGCCGGGAGCCGGGGAGGCATTCCACTCTGGACAAAGGTCATGAGGAAGGAGGCTCGGCATACGCAAATGCGGGATCGAGCCTCAGGAGTCCACCCGGATATTCTCGAGCATCTCCCCCCCAAAAAAACCGGAGTCTGCCTACTGTATTGCTTTGTGCTCTCACCTCTGATTTCACTGGGGGCTGTCCCCCACCACCATCTCGCTCTCTCTGTCAAAGAGTTAACTTACAGCTCCAATTCATAAAGTTCCTTGTCATTCTTCTCTTTCACTTCCAGCTGAGTCTCCATCTGGAGCGCGGAACCCACCACGCTTACTAATTATGCCTGGGCTGCTAAGACCCACTCGAGAAGGTGTCTAGGGTGAGGCACCTTTCGCTATTCGAGAGGGCGCCTGCGGCCTACGTAAGTGGTGCAAACTTCTTGTCTTGAAGTTTGATTGGTCTTCCGCGTAAACCAAGCTACTCAGTCTCTTTTCTCCACCGAATTTTCCTACTGAGCTCTCCTCATACTATTATTCTTGACATCTCTGATTAGCATATAAAGAGTCGCCTAGGCCATCTCTCCTTCGAATACCCTTGATCAGTTGGGGCTGGTCCCTGGCAGGTGGTGACCGAACAGGGACCTCTTTAGGCAATACTCAAAGAGCTGAGCAGACACGAAACACGCAATCAGCAGGCAATAAGCATGGAGCTCAGAAGTGACGAATCATGCTGCTCAACTGGCAATAATCAAGCACGTGACCAGGCAGGAATCACGCAGCTCAGCTGGCAATTGTCAAGCAGATGAGCCGACAGGAATCACGCAGCTCAGATGGCAATTGTCTTGCAGATGAGCCGGCAGGAATCACGCAGCTCAGCAGGCCGTGATCACGTGACTCTGCAGGCACTGATCACGTGGCTGATCAAGTCCAGATCACGTGACTGAGCATGCACTGATCACGTGGCTATCATGCACTGATGACGTGACTGCGCATGCACTGATGACGTGGCTGATCAGGCACTGATCACATGGCTCATCATGCACTGATCACGTGTTTATCAGCAATGATCAGTGACTGACAGGCACTGATCATGGGACTGTGCACGCACTGATCACGTGGCTATCATGCACTGATCACGTGACTGTGCATGCACTGATGACGTGGCTGTTCGGGCACTGATCACGTGTTTATCAGGCAGTGATCAGTGACTGACAGGCGCTGATCAGGGGACTGTGCACGCACTGAACAGGTGGCTGATCAGGAACTGACCATCTGACCGCGCATGCAGTGATCACGTGGCTGGTCGTTCACTGATTACGTGTTTATCATACGGTGATCCCGTGACTGAGAGGCGCTGATCACGTGACTGTGCCGTCAGTGATCACGTGGCTGAGCAGGCACTGATATCGTGACTGAGCATGCACTGATCATGTGCCGGGAGCCGGGGAGGCATTCCACTCTGGACAAAGGTCATGAGGAAGGAGGCTCGGCATACGCAAATGCGGGATCGAGCCTCAGGAGTCCACCCGGATATTCTCGAGCATCTCCCCCAAAAAAACCGGAGTCTGCCTACTGTATTGCTTTGTGCTCTCACCTCTGATTTCACTGGGGGCTTTCCCCCACCACCATCTCGCTCTCTCTGTCAAAGACTTAACTTACAGCTCCAATTCATAAAGTTCCTTGTCATTCTTCTCTTTCACTTCCAGCTGAGTCTCCATCTGGAGCGCGGAACCCACCACGCTTACTAATTATGCCTGGGCTGCTAAGACCCACTCGAGAAGGTGTCTAGGGTGAGGCACCTTTCGCTATTCGAGAGGGCGCCTGCGACCTACGTAAGTGGTGCAAACTTCTTGTCTTGAAGTTTGATTGGTCTTCCGCGTAAACCAAGCTACTCAGTCTCTTTTCTCCACCGAATTTTCCTACTGAGCTCTCCTCATACTATTATTCTTGACATCTCTGATTAGCATATAAATAGTCGCCTAGGCCATCTCTCCTTCGAATACCCTTGATCAGTTGGGGCTGGTCCCTGGCAGGTGGTGACCGAACAGGGACCTCATTAGGGAATACTCAAAGAGCTGAGCAGACACGAACCACGCAATCAGCAGGCAATAAGCATGGAGCTCAGCAGTGACGAATCATGCTGCTCAACTGGCAATAATCAAGCACGTGACCAGGCAGGAATCACGCAGCTCAGCTGGCAATTGTCAAGCAGATGAGCCGACAGGAATCACGCAGCTCAGATGGCAATTGTCATGCAGATAAGCCGGCACTAATCACGCAGCTCAGCAGGCCCTGATCACGTGACTCTGCAGGCACTGATCACGTGGCTGATCAAGTCCAGATCACGTGACTGAGCATGCACTGATCACGTGGCTATCATGCACTGATGACGTGACTGCGCATGCACTGATGACGTGGCTGATCAGGCACTGATCACATGGCTCATCATGCACTGATCACGTGTTTATCAGGCAATGATCAGTGACTGACAGGCGCTGATCATGGGACTGTGCACGCACTGATCACGTGGCTATCATGCACTGATCACGTGACTGCGCATGCACTGATGACGTGGCTGTTCGGGCACTGATCACGTGTTTATCAGGCAGTGATCAGTGACTGACAGGCGCTGATCAGGGGACTGTGCACGCACTGAACAGGTGGCTGATCAGGAACTGACCATCTGACCGCGCATGCAGTGTTCACGTGGCTGGTCGTTCACTGATCACGTGTTTATCATACGGTGATCCCGTGACTGAGAGGCGCTGATCACGTGACTGTGCCGTCAGTGATCACGTGGCTGAGCAGGCACTGATATCGTGACTGAGCATGCACTGATCATGTGCCGGGAGCCGGCGAGGCATTCCACTCTGGACAAAGGTCATGAGGAAGGAGGCTCGGCATACGCAAATGCGGGATCGAGCCTCAGGAGTCCACCCGGATATTCTCGAGCATCTCCCCCCAAAAAAACCGGAGTCTGCCTACTGTATTGCTTTGTGCTCTCACCTCTGATTTCACTGGGGGCTTTCCCCCACCACCATCTCGCTCTCTCTGTCAAAGAGTTAACTTAAAGCTCCAATTCATAAAGTTCCTTGTCATTCTTCCCTTTCACTTCCAGCTGAGTCTCCATCTGGAGCGCGGAACCCACCACGCTTACTAATTATGCCTGGGCTGCTAAGACCCACTCGAGAAGGTGTCTAGGGTGAGGCACCTTTCGCTATTCGAGAGGGCGCCTGCGGCCTACGTAAGTGGTGCAAACTTCTTGTCTTGAAGTTTGATTGGTCTTCCGCGTAAACCAAGCTACTCAGTCTCTTTTCTCCACCGAATTTTCCTACTGAGCTCTCCTCATACTATTATTCTTGACATCTCTGATTAGCATATAAATAGTCGCCTAGGCCATCTCTCCTTCGAATACCCTTGATCAGTTGGGGCTGGTCCCTGGCAGGTGGTGACCGAACAGGGACCTCAGTAGGCAATACTCAAAGAGCTGAGCAGACACGAACCACGCAATCAGCAGGCAATAAGCATGGAGCTCAGCAGTGACGAATCATGCTGCTCAACTGGCAATAATCAAGCACGTGACCAGGCAGGAATCACGCAGCTCAGCTGGCAATTGTCAAGCAGATGAGCCGACAGGAATCACGCAGCTCAGATGGCAATTGTCTTGCAGATGAGCCGGCAGGAATCACGCAGCTCAGCAGGCCCTGATCACGTGACTCTGCAGGCACTGATCACGTGGCTGATCAAGTCCAGATCACGTGACTGAGCATGCACTGATCACGTGGCTATCATGCACTGATGACGTGACTGCGCATGCACTGATGACGTGGCTGATCAGGCACTGATCACATGGCTCATCATGCACTGATCACGTGTTTATCAGGCAATGATCAGTGACTGACAGGCGCTGATCATGGGACTGTGCACGCACTGATCACGTGGCTATCATGCACTGATCACGTGACTGCGCATGCACTGATGACGTGGCTGTTCGGGCACTGATCACGTGTTTATCAGGCAGTGATCAGTGACTGACAGGCGCTGATCAGGGGACTGTGCACGCACTGAACAGGTGGCTGATCAGGAACTGACCATCTGACCGCGCATGCAGTGATCACGTGGCTGGTCGTTCACTGATCACGTGTTTATCATACGGTGATCACGTGACTGAGAGGCGCTGATCACGTGACTGTGCCGTCAGTGATCACGTGGCTGAGCAGGCACTGATATCTTGACTGAGCATGCACTGATCATGTGCCGGGAGCCGGGGAGGCATTCCACTCTGGACAAAGGTCATGAGGAAGGAGGCTCGGCATACGCAAATGCGGGATCGAGCCTCAGGAGTCCACCCGGATATTCTCGAGCATCTCCCCCCAAAAAAACCGGAGTCTGCCTACTGTATTGCTTTGTGCTCTCACCTCTGATTTCACTGGGGGCTGTCCCCCACCACCATCTCGCTCTCTCTGTCAAAGAGTTAACTTACAGCTCCAATTCATAAAGTTCCTTGTCTTTCTTCCCTTTAACTTCCAGCTGAGTCTCCATCTGGAGCGCGGAACCCACCACGCTTACTAATTATGCCTGGGCTGCTAAGACCCACTCGAGAAGGTGTCTAGGGTGAGGCACCTTTCGCTATTCGAGAGGGCGCCTGCGGCCTACGTAAGTGGTGCAAACTTCTTCTCTTGAAGTTTGATTGGTCTTCCGCGTAAACCAAGCTACTCAGTCTCTTTTCTCCACCGAATTTTCCTACTGAGCTCTCCTCATACTATTATTCTTGACATCTCTGATTAGCATATAAACAGTCGCCTAGGCCATCTCTCCTTCGAATACCCTGGATCAGTTGGGGCTGGTCCCTGGCAGGTGGCGACCGAACAGGGACCTCAGGAGGGAATACTCAAAGAGCTGAGCAGACACGAACCACGCAATCAGCAGGCAATAAGCATGGAGCTCAGCAGTGACGAATCATGCTGCTCAACTGGCAATAATCAAGCACGTGACCAGGCAGGAATCACGCAGCTCAGCTGGCAATTGTCAAGCAGATGAGCCGACAGGAATCACGCAGCTCAGCTGGCAATTGTCATGCAGATGAGCCGGCAGGAATCACGCAGCTCAGCAGGCCCTGATCACGTGACTCTGCAGGCACTGATCACGTGGCTGATCAAGTCCAGATCACGTGACTGAGCATGCACTGATCACGTGGCTATCATGCACTGATGACGTGACTGCGCATGCACTGATGACGTGGCTGATCAGGCACTGATCACATGGCTCATCATGCACTGATCACGTGTTTATCAGGCAATGATCAGTGACTGACAGGCGCTGATCATGGGACTGTGCACGCACTGATCACGTGGCTATCATGCACTGATCACGTGACTGCGCATGCACTGATGACGTGGCTGTTCGGGCACTGATCACGTGTTTATCAGGCAGTGATCAGTGACTGACAGGCGCTGATCATGGGACTGTGATCACGTGGCTATCATGCACTGATCACGTGACTGCGCATGCACTGATGACGTGGCTGTTCGGGCACTGATCACGTGTTTATCAGGCAGTGATCAGTGACTGACAGGCGCTGATCAGGGGACTGTGCACGCACTGAACAGGTGGCTGATCAGGAACTGACCACCTCACCGCGCATGCAGTGATCACGTGGCTGGTCGTTCACTGATCACGTGTTTATCATACGGTGATCACGTGACTGAGAGGCGCTGATCACGTGACTGTGCCGTCAGTGATCACGTGGCTGAGCAGGCACTGATATCGTGACTGAGCATGCACTGATCATGTGCCGGGAGCCGGGGAGGCATTCCACTCTGGACAAAGGTCATGAGGAAGGAGGCTCGGCATACGCAAATGCGGGATCGAGCCTCAGGAGTCCACCCGGATATTCTCGAGCATCTCCCCCAAAAAAACCGGAGTCTGCCTACTGTATTGCTTTGTGCTCTCACCTCTGATTTCACTGGGGGCTGTCCCCCACCACCATCTCGCTCTCTCTGTCAAAGAGTTAACTTACAGCTCCAATTCATAAAGTTCCTTGTCTTTCTTCCCTTTAACTTCCAGCTGAGTCTCCATCTGGAGCGCGGAACCCACCACGCTTACTAATTATGCCTGGGCTGCTAAGACCCACTCGAGAAGGTGTCTAGGGTGAGGCACCTTTCGCTATTCGAGAGGGCGCCTGCGGCCTACGTAAGTGGTGCAAACTTCTTGTCTTGAAGTTTGATTGGTCTTCCGCGTAAACCAAGCTACTCAGTCTCTTTTCTCCACCGAATTTTCCTACTGAGCTCTCCTCATACTATTATTCTTGACATCTCTGATTAGCATATAAATAGTCGCCTAGGCCATCTCTCCTTCGAATACCCTTGATCAGTTGGGGCTGGTCCCTGGCAGGTGGCGACCGAACAGGGACCTCAGTAGGCAATACTCAAAGAGCTGAGCAGACACGAACGACGCAATCAGCAGGCAATAAGTATGGAGCTCAGCAGTGACGAATCATGCTGCTCAACTGGCAATAATCAAGCACGTGACCAGGCAGGAATCACGCAGCTCAGCTGGCAATTGTCAAGCAGATGAGCCGACAGGAATCACGCAGCTCAGATGGCAATTGTCATGCAGATGAGCGGGCAGGAATCACGCAGCTCAGCAGGCCTGATCACGTGACTCTGCAGGCACTGATCACGTGGCTGATCAAGTCCAGATCACGTGACTGAGCATGCACTGATCACGTGGCTATCATGCACTGATGACGTGACTGCGCATGTACTGATGACGTGGCTGATCAGGCACTGATCACATGGCTCATCATGCACTGATCACGTGTTTAGCAGGCAATGATCAGTGACTGACAGGCGCTGATCATCGGACTGTGCACGCACTGATCACGTGGCTATCATGCACTGATCACGTGACTGCGCATGCACTGATGACGTGGCTCTTCGGGCACTGATCACGTGTTTATCAGGCAGTTATCAGTGACTGACAGGCGCTGATCAGGGGACTGTGCACGCACTGAACAGGTGGCTGATCAGGAACTGACCATCTGACCGCGCATGCAGTGATCACGTGGCTGGTCGTTCACTGATCACCTGTTTATCATACGGTGATCACGTGACTGAGAGGCGCTGATCACCTGACTGTGCCGTCAGTGATCACGTGGCTGAGCAGGCACTGATATCGTGACTGAGCATGCACTGATCATGTGCCGGGACCCGGGGAGGCATTCCACTCTGGACAAAGGTCATGAGGAAGGAGGCTCGGCATACGCAAATGCGGGATCGAGCCTCAGGAGTCCACCCGGATATTCTCGAGCATCTCCCCCCCAAAAAAACCAGAGTCTGCCTACTGTATTGCTTTGTGCTCTCACCTCTGATTTCACTGGGGGCTGTCCCCCACCACCATCTTGCTCTCTCTGTCAAAGAGTTAACTTACAGCTCCAATTCATAAAGTTCCTTGTCATTCTTCCCTTTAACTTCCAGCTGAGTCTCCATCTGGAGCGCGGAACCCACCACGCTTACTAATTATGCCTGGGCTGCTAAGACCCACTCGAGAAGGTGTCTAGGGTGAGGCACCTTTCGCTATTCGAGAGGGCGCCTGCGGCCTACGTAAGAGGTGCAAACTTCTTGTCTTGAAGTTTGATTGGTCTTCCGCGTAAACCAAGCTACTCAGTCTCTTTTCTCCACCGAATTTTCCTACTGAGCTCTCCTCATACTATTATTCTTGACATCTCTGTTTAGCATATAAATAGTCGCCTAGGCCATCTCTCCTTCGAATACCCTGGATCAGTTGGGGCTGGTCCCCGGCAGGTGGCGACCGAACAGGGACCTCAGGAGGCAATACTCAAAGAGCTGAGCAGACACGAACCACGCAATCAGCAGGCAATAAGCATGGAGCTCAGCAGTGACGAATCATGCTGCTCAACTGGCAATAATCAAGCACGTGACCAGGCAGGAATCACGCAGCTCAGCTGGCAATTGTCAAGCAGATGAGCCGACAGGAATCACGCAGCTCAGATGGCAATTGTCATGCAGATGAGCCGGCAGGAATCACGCAGCTCAGCAGGCCCTGATCACGTGACTCTGCAGGCACTGATCACGTGGCTGATCAAGTCCAGATCACGTGACTGAGCATGCACTGATCACGTGGCTATCATGCACTGATGACGTGGCTGATCGGGCACTGATCACATGGCTCATCATGCACTGATCACGTGTTTATCAGGCAATGATCAGTGACTGACAGGCGCTGATCATGGGACTGTGCACGCACTGATCACGTGGCTATCATGCACTGATCACGTGACTGCGCATGCACTGATGACGTGGCTGTTCGGGCACTGATCACGTGTTTATCAGGCAGTGATCAGTGACTGACAGGCGCTGATCAGGGGACTGTGCACCCACTGATCAGGTGGCTGATCAGGAACTGACCACCTGACCGCGCATGCAGTGATCACGTGGATGGTCGTTCACTGATCACGTGTTTATCATACGGTGATCACGTGACTGAGAGGCGCTGATCACGTGACTGTGCCGTCAGTGATCACGTGGCTGAGCAGGCACTGATATCGTGACTGAGCATGCACTGATCATGTGCCGGGAGCCGGCGAGGCATTCCACTCTGGACAAAGGTCATGAGGAAGGAGGCTCGGCATACGCAAATGCGGGATCGAGCCTCAGGAGTCCACCCGGATATTCTCGAGCATCTCCCCCAAAAAAACCGGAGTCTGCCTACTGTATTGCTTTGTGCTCTCACCTCTGATTTCACTGGGGGCTGTCCCCCACCACCATCTCGCTCTCTCTATCAAAGAGTTAACTTACAGCTCCAATTCATAAAGTTCCTTGTCATTCTTCCCTTTAACTTCCAGCTGAGTCTCCATCTGGAGCGCGGAACCCACCACGCTTACTAATTATGCCTGGGCTGCTAAGACCCACTCGAGAAGGTGTCTAGGGTGAGGCACCTTTCGCTATTCGAGAGGGCGCCTGCGGCCTACGTAAGTGGTTCAAACTTCTTGTCTTGAAGTTTGATTGGTCTTCCGCTTAAACCAAGCTACTCAGTCTCTTTTCTCCACCGAATTTTCCTACTGAGCTCTCCTCATACTATTATTCTTGACATCTCTGATTAGCCTATAAAGAGTCGCCTAGGCCATCTCTCCTTCGAATACCCTGGATCAGTTGGGGCTGGTCCCCGGCAGGTGGCGACCGAACAGGGACCTCAGGAGGCGATACTCAAAGAGCTGAGCAGACACGAACCACGCAATCAGCAGGCAATAAGCATGGAGCTCAGCAGTGACGAATCATGCTGCTCAACTGGCAATAATCAAGCACGTGACCAGGCAGGAATCACGCAGCTCAGCTGGCAATTGTCAAGCAGATGAGCCGACAGGAATCACGCAGCTCAGCTGGCAATTGTCATGCAGATGAGCCGGCAGGAATCATGCAGCTCAGCAGGCCCTGATCACGTGACTCTGCCCGCACTGATCACGTGGCTGATCAAGTCCACATCACGTGACTGAGCATGCACTGATCACGTGGCTAACATGCACTGATGACGTGGCTGATCGGGCACTGATCACATGGCTCATCATGCACTGATCACGTGTTTATCAGGCAATGATCAGTGACTGACAGGCGCTGATCATGGGACTGTGCACGCACTGATCACGTGGCTATCATGCACTGATCACGTGACTGCGCATGCACTGATGACGTGGCTGTTCGGGCACTGATCACGTGTTTATCAGGCAGTGATCAGTGACTGACAGGCGCTGATCAGGGGACTGTGCACGCACTGATCAGGTGGCTGATCAGGAACTGACCACCTGACCGCGCATGCAGTGATCACGTGGATGGTCGTTCACTGATCACGTGTTTATCATACGGTGATCACGTGACTGAGAGGCGCTGATCACGTGACTGTGCCGTCAGTGATCACGTGGCTGAGCAGGCACTGATATCGTGACTGAGCATGCACTGATCATGTGCCGGGAGCCGGGGAGGCATGCCACTCTGGACAAAGGTCATGAGGAAGGAGGCTCGGCATACGCAAATGCGGGATCGAGCCTCAGGAGTCCACTCGGATATTCTCGAGCATCTCCCCCCAAAAAAACCGGAGTCTGCCTACTGTATTGCTTTGTGCTCTCACCTCTGATTTCACTGGGGGCTGTCCCCCACCACCATCTCGCTCTCTCTATCAAAGAGTTAACTTACAGCTCCAATTCATAAAGTTCCTTGTCATTCTTCCCTTTAACTTCCAGCTGAGTCTCCATCTGGAGCGCGGAACCCACCACGCTTACTAATTATGCCTGGGCTGCTAAGACCCACTCGAGAAGGTGTCTAGGGTGAGGCACCTTTCGCTATTCGAGAGGGCGCCTGCGGCCTACGTAAGAGGTGCAAACTTCTTGTCTTGAAGTTTGATTGGTCTTCCGCGTAAACCAAGCTACTCAGTCTCTTTTCTCCACCGAATTTTCCTACTGAGCTCTCCTCATACTATTATTCTTGACATCTCTGATTAGCCTATAAATAGTCGCCTAGGCCATCTCTCCTTCGAATACCCTGGATCAGTTGGGGCTGGTCCCCGGCAGGTGGCGACCGAACAGGGACCTCAGGAGGCAATACTCAAAGAGCTGAGCAGACACGAACCACGCAATCAGCAGGCAATAAGCATGGAGCTCAGCAGTGACGAATCATGCTGCTCAACTGGCAATAATCAAGCACGTGACCAGGCAGGAATCACGCAGCTCAGCTGGCAATTGTCAAGCAGATGAGCCGACAGGAATCACGCAGCTCAGATGGCAATTGTCATGCAGATGAGCCGGCAGGAATCACGCAGCTCAGCAGGCCCTGATCACGTGACTCTGCCCGCACTGATCACGTGGCTGATCAAGTCCACATCACGTGACTGAGCATGCACTGATCACGTGGCTATCATGCACTGATGACGTGGCTGATCATGCACTGATCACATGGCTCATCATGCACTGATCACGTGTTTATCAGGCAATGATCAGTGACTGACAGGCGCTGATCATGGGACTGTGCACGCACTGATCACGTGGCTATCATGCACTGATCACGTGACTGCGCATGCACTGATCACGTGATTGTCATGCACTGATCACGTGGCTATCATGCACTGATCACGTGGCTGATCATGCACTGATCAGGTGACTGATCATGCACTGATCACGTGGCTGATCATGCACTGATCACGTGACTGATCATGCACTGATCACGTCTATATCATGCACTGATCACGTGACTGCCCATGCACTGATCACGTGGATGATCATACACTAATCACGTGACAGATCATGCACTGATCACGTGGCTGATCATGCACTGATACCGTGACTGAGCATGGACTGATCACATGACTATCGTGTAGTGATCACGTGACTTAATGGCGCTGATCATGTTACTGATCATGTGCTGATCATGTTTGCTATCATACACTGATCATGTGCCTCTGGAGGCAATAAACAAAGAGCTGAGTAGGCACGAATCAAACAGTCAGCAGGCAATAATCATGGAACTCAGCTGTGAGGAATCATGCTGCTCAGCTGGCAATAATCAAGCAGCTGAGCAGGCAGGAATTATGCAGCACAGCTGGCAATTGTCAAGCAGATGAGCAGACAGTAATCACGCAGCTCAGCAGGCCCTGATCACGTGACTGAGCATGCACTGTTCACGTGGCTGATCATACACTGATCACGTGATTGATCATGCACTGATCACTTGGATATCATGCACTGATCACGTGGCTGATCATACATTGTTCACGTGTCTGATCATGCACTGATCACGTGGCTATCATGCACTGATCACGTGGCTGATCATGCACTGATCACGTGGCTGATCACACACCTGTCAGGTGACATATCATGCACTGATCACGTGGCACTCATGCACTGATCACGTGGCTGATCATACTCTGCTCACGTAACTGATCATGCACACATCACGTGGCTATCATGCACTGCTCACGTGGCTCGTCATGGAATGATCACGGCTACCATATACTGGTCACGTGACTGATCATGCACTGATCACGTGGCTGATCATGCACTGATCACGTGACTGATCATGCACTGATCACGTGACTGATCATGCACTGATCACGTGGCTATCATGCACTGATCACGTGGCTGATCATGCAACGATCACGTAGCTACCATGCACTGATCACGTGACTGATCATGCACTGATCACGTAGCTATCATGCACTGATCACGTGGCTGATCATGCACTGATCACGTGACTGATCATGCACTGATCACGTGACTGATCATGCACTGATCACGTGGCTATCATGCACTGATCACGTGGCTGATCATGCACTGATCACGTGGCTATCATGCACTGATCACGTGGCTATCATGCACTGATCACGTGGCTGATCATGCACTGATACCGTGACTGAGCATGGACTGATCACATGACTATCATGTAGTGATCACGTGACTTAATGGCGCTGATCATGTGACTGATCATGCGCTGATCATGTTTGCTGTCATACACTGATCATGTGCCTCTGGAGGCAATAAACAAAGAGCTGAGTAGGCACGAATCAAACAGTCAGCAGGCAATAATCATGGAACTCAGCTGTGAGGAATCATGCTGCTCAGCTGGCAATAATCAAGCAGCTGAGCAGGCAGGAATTACACAGCACAGCTGGCAATTGTCAAGCAGATGACAGGCAGGAATCGTGCAGCTCAGCTGGCAATTGTCAAGCAGATGAGCAGACAGTAATCACGCAGCTCAGCAGGCCCTGATCACGTGACTGAGTATGCACTGTTCACGTGGCTGCTCATACACTGATCACGTGATTGATCATGCACTGATCACTTGGATATCATGCACTGATCACGTGGCTGATCATACACTGTTCACGTGTCTGACCATGCACTGATCACGTGGCTGATCATGCACTGATCACGTGACTGATCATGCACTGATCACGTGACTGATCATGCACTGATCAGTGGCTATCATGCACTGATCACGTGGCTGATCATACACTGATCACGTGACTGATCATGCACTGATCACTGGCTATCATGCACTCATCACGTGGCTATCATGCACTGATCACGTGGCTGATCATACACTGATCACGTGACTGATCATGCACTGATCACGTCTATATCATGCACTGATCACGTGACTGATCATGCACTGATCACGTGGCTGATCATGCACTGATCACGTGACTGATCATGCAGTGATCACATGGCTATCACGCACTGATCAAGTGGCTGATCATACTCTGTCCCGAAACTGATCATGCACTGATCACGTGGCTATCATGCACTGCTGATGCGGCTGATCATGCAATGATCACGTAGCTACCATGTACTGGTCACGTGAGTGATCATGCACTGATCACGTAATTGATCATGCACTGATCAGGTGACTTATCATGCACTGTTCACGTGAGTGATCATGCACTGATCACGTGACTGATCATGCACTGATCTCGTGGCTATCATGCACGGCTCACGTGGCTGATCATGCAATTATCACCTAGCTAACATGTACTGGTCACGTGACTGATCATGCACTGATCACGTAATTGATCATGCACTGATCATGTGGCTGATCATGCACTAATCACGTGGCAGATCATACAATGATCACGTGACTGATCATGCACTGATCCCTTGGCTGGTCATACACTGATCACTTGCCTGGTCATGCACAGATTACATGACTGATCATGCACTGAACACGTTACTGATCATGCACTGATCACGTGGCTATCATGCACTACTCAAGTGGCTGATAATGCAATGATCATGTAGCTACCATGTACCGGTCAGGTGACTGATCATACACCCATCAGGTGACGGATCATGCACCGATCACGTGGCTATCATGCACTGTCCACGTGGCTGATCATACACTGATCACCTGCCTGGTCATGCACAGATCACGTGACAAATCATGAACTGATCACATAGCTATCATGCACTGTTCACCTGGCTGATCATGCACTGATCACGTTGCTATCATGCAATGATGACGTGGCTATCGTGCACTGATCACGTGGCTGATCATGCACTGATACCGTGACTGAGCATGGACTGATCACATGACTATCATGTAGTGATCACGTGACTTAATGGCTCTGATCATGTGACTGATCATGCGCTGATCATGTTTGCTACCATACACTGATCATGTGCCTCTGGAGGCAATAAACAAAGAGCTGAGTAGGCATGAATCAAGCAGTCAGCAGGCAATAATCATGGAACTCAGCTGTGAGGAATCATGCTGCTCAGCTGGCAATAATCAAGCAGTTGAGCAGGCAGGAATTATGCACCACAGCTGGCAGTTGTCAAGCAGATGACAGGCAGGAATCGTGCAGCTCAGCTGGCAATTGTCAAGCAGATGAGCAGACAGTAATCACGCAGCTCAGCAGGCCCTGATCACGTGACTGAGCATGCACTGTTCACGTGGCTGATCATACACTGATTATGTGATTGATCATGCACTGATCACTTGGATATCATGCACTGATCACGTGGCTGATCATACACTGTTCATGTGTCTGACCATGCATTGATCACGTGGCTGATCATACACTGCACACGTAACTGATCATGCACTGATCACGTGGCTATCATGCACTGATCACGTGGCTGAACATGCACTGTTCACGTGGCTGATCACACACCTGTCACGTGACATATCATGCACTGATCACGTGGCACTCATGGACTGATCACGTGACTGATCATGCACTGTTCACGTGGCTTACCACACACCTGTCACGTGACTGATCATGCACTGATCACGTGGCACTCATGCACTGATCACGTAGCTGATCATACTCTGCTCACGTAACTGATCATGCACACATCATGTGGCTATCATGCACTGCTCACGTGGCTCGTCATGCAGTGATCACGTAGCTACTATATACTGGTCACGTGACTCATCATGCAAAGATCATGTAAATGATCATGCACTGTTCACGTGACTGATCATGTACTGATCACGTGGTTATCATGCCCTGCTCACGTGGCAGATCATGCAATGATCACGTAGCAACCATGTACTGGTCACGTGACTGATCATGCACTGATCACGTAATTGATCCTGCACAGATCACTTGGCTCATCATGCACTGATCACGTGACTTATCACACATGTATCACGTTACTAATCATGCACTGATCACGTGGCTCTCATGCACTCATCACGTGGCTATCATGCACTGATCATGTGGATATCATGCACTGATCACGTGGCTATCATGCACTGATATCATGCACTGATCACGTGGCTGATAACACACGTATCACATGACTGATCATGCACTGATCACGTGACAATCACGCACTGATTTCGTGGCTATCATGCACTGATCACGTGGCTGATCATGCAATGATCACGTAGCTACCATGTACTGGTCACGTGACTGATCATGCACTGATCACGTAATTGATCCTGCACTGATCACGTGGCTCATCACGCACTGATCACGTGGCTGATCATGCACTGATCACGTGGTTCATCATGCACTGATCACGTGGATGATCATACACTGATCACCGGACTGATCATGCACTGATCACGTGGCTATCATGCACTGCTCACGTGGCTGATCATGCAATGATCACGCAGCTACGATGTACTAGTCAAATGACTGATGATGTACAGATCACGTGACTAATCATGAATTGATCACGTGGCTAATCTGCACTGATCACGTGGATATCATGCACTGATCACGTGGCTGATCACACACCTATCACGTGACTGATCAAGCAATGATCACGTGACTGATCATGCACTGATCACATGGCTGATCATGCACTGATCACGTGGCTATCATGCACTGCTCACGTGGCTGATCAGGCAATGATCACGTAGCTACCATGTACTGGTCACGTGACTGATCATGCACTGATGACGTGACTGCGCATGCACTGATGACGTGGCTGATCAGGCACTGATCACATGGCTCATCATGCACTGATCACGTTTTTATCAGGCAATGATCAGTGACTGACAGGCGCTGATCATGGGACTGGGCACGCACTGATCACCTGGCTATCATGCACTGATCACGTGACTGCGAATGCACTGATGACGTGGCTGTTCGGGCACTGATCACGTGTTTATCAGGCAGTGATCAGTGACTGACAGGCGCTGATCATGGGACTGTGCACGCACTGATCAGGTGGCTGATCAGGAACCGACCACCTGACCGCGCATGCAGTGATCACGTGGCTGGTCGTTCACTGATCACGTGTTTATCATACGGTGATCACGTGACTGAGAGGCGCTGATCACGTGACTGTGCCGTCAGTGATCACGTGGCTGAGCAGGCACTGATATCGTGACTGAGCATGCACTGATCATGTGCCGGGAGCCGGGGAGGCATTCCACTCTGGACAAAGGTCATGAGGAAGGAGGCTCGGCATACGCAAATGCGGGATCGAGCCTCAGGAGTCCACCCGGATATTCTCGAGCATCTCCCTCCCAAAAACCGGAGTCTGTCTACTGTATTGCTTTGTGCTCTCACCTCTGATTTCACTGGGGGCTGTCCCCCACCACCATCTCGCTCTCTCTGTCAAAGAGTTAACTTACAGCTCCAATTCATAAAGTTCCTTGTCATTCTTCTCTTTAACTTCCAGCTGAGTCTCCATCTGGAGCGCGGAACCCACCACGCTTACTAATTATGCCTGGGCTGCTAAGACCCACTCGAGAAGGTGTCTAGGGTGAGGCACCTTTCGCCATTCGAGAGGGCGCCTGCGGCCTACGTAAGTGGTGCAAACTTCTTGTCTTGAAGTTTGATTGGTCTTCCGTGTAAACCAAGCTCCTCAGTCTCTTTTCTCCACCGAATTTTCCTACTGAGCTCTCCTCATACTATTATTCTTGACATCTCTGATTAGCATATAAAGAGTCGCATAGGCCATCTCTCCTTCGAATACCCTGGATCAGTTGGGGCTGGTCCCCGTCAGGTGGCGACCGAACAGGACCTCAGGAGGCAATACTCAAAGAGCTGAGCAGACACGAACCACGCAATCAGCAGGCAATAAGCATGGAGCTCAGCAGTGACGAATCATGCTGCTCAACTGGCAATAATCAAGCACGTGACCAGGCAGGAATCATGCAGCTCAGCTGGCAATTGTCAAGCAGATGAGCCGACAGGAATCACGCAGCTCAGCTGGCAATTGTCATGCAGATGAGCCGGCAGGAATCACGCAGCTCAGCAGGCCCTGATCACGTGACTCTGCAGGCAGTGATCACGTGCCTGATCAAGTCCAGTTCACGTGACTGAGCATGCACTGATCACGTGGCTCTCATGCACTGATCACGTGATTGCGCATGCACTGATCATGTAATTTTATGCACTGCTCACGTGGCTATCATGCACTGATGACGTGGCTGATCATGCACTGATCATGTGACTGATCATGCACTGATCACGTAGCTATCTTGCACTGATCACTTGGCTGATCATACACTCATCACGGGACTGATCGTGCACTGATTACGGCGCTATCATGCATTGACTACATGACTCCACAAGCACTGATCACGTGGATGATCATGCACTGATCACGTGACTGACCATGCACTGATCACTTGACTGATTATGCACTGATCACGTGGCTGATCATGCACTGATCACGTGGCTATCATGCACTGCTCACGTGGCTGATCATGCAATGATCACGTAGCTACCATGTACTGGTCACGTGACTGATCATGCACTGATCACATAATTGATCATGCACTGGTCAAGTGACTGATCATGCACTGATCACGTGACTTATCATGCACTGATCACGTGGCTATCATGCACTGCTCACGTGGCTGATCATGCAATGATCATGTAGCTACCATGTACCGGTCACGTGACTGATCATACACCCATCAGGTGACTGATCATGCACTGATCATGGGGCTATCATGCACTGTTCACGTGGCTGATCATACACTGATCACCTGCCTGGTCATGCACAGATCACGTGACTAATCATGAACTGATCACGTAGCAATCATTCACTGATCACCTGGCTGATCATGCACTGATCACGTGGCTATCATGCAATGATCACGTGGCTATCATGCACTGATCACGTGGCTGATCATGAACTGATACCGAGACTGAGCATGGACTGATCACATGACTATCATGTAGTGATCACGTGACTTAATGGTGCTGACCATGTGACTGATCATGCGCTGAGCATGTTTGCTATCATACACTGATCATGTGCCTCTGGATGCAATAAACAAAGAGCTGAGTAGGCATGAATCAAACAGTCAGCAGGCAATAATCATGGAACTCAGCTGTGAGGAATCATGCTGCTCAGCTGGCAATAATCAAGCAGCTGAGCAGGCAGAAATTACACAGCACAGCTGGCAATTGTCAAGCAGATGACAGGCAGGAATCGTGCAGCTCAGCTGGCAATTGTCAAGCAGATGAGCAGACAGTAATCACGCAGCTCAGCAGGCCCAGATCACGTGACTGTGCCATCACTGATCACGTGGCTGAGCAGGCACTGATATTGTGACTGAGCATGCACTGATCATGTGCCGGGAGCCGGGGAGGCATTCCACTCTGGACAAAGGTCATGAGGAAGGAGGCTCGGCATACGCAAATGCGGGATCGAGCCTCAGGAGTCCACCCAGATATTCTCAAGCATCTCCCCCACCAAAAAACCGGAGTCTGCCTACTGTATTGCTTTGTGCTCTCACCTCTGATTTCACTGGGGGCTGTCCCCCACCACCATCTCGCTCTCTCTGTCAAAGAGTTAACTTACAGCTCCAATTCATAAAGTTCCTTGTCATTCTTCCCTTTAACTTCCAGCTGAGTCTGCATCTGGAGCGCGGAACCCACCACGCTTACTAATTATGCCTGGGCTGCTAAGACCCACTCGAGAAGGTGTCTAGGGTGAGGCACCTTTCGCTATTCGAGAGGGCGCCTGCGGCCTACGTAAGTGGTGCAAACTTCTTGTCTTAAAATTTGATTGGTCATCCGCCTAAACCAAGCTACTCAGTCTCTTTTCTCCACCGAATTTACCTGCTGAGCTCTCCTCATACTATTATTCTTGACATCTCTGATTAGCATATAAAGAGTCGCCTAGGCCATCTCTCCTTCGAATACCCTGGATCAGTTGGGGCTGGTCCCCGGCAGGTGGCGACCGAACAGGGACCTCAGGAGGCAATACTCAAAGAGCTGAGCAGACACGAACCACGCAATCAGCTGGCAATAAGCATGGAGCTCAGCAGTGACGAATCATGCTGCTCAACTGGCAATAATCAAGCACGTGACCAGGCAGGAATCACGCAGCTCAGCTGGCAATTGTCACGCAGATGAGCCGGCAGGAATCACCCAGCTCAGCAGGCCCTGATCACGTGACTCTGCAGGCACTGATCACGTGGCTGATCAAGTACAGATCACGTGACTGAGCATGCACTGATCACGTGGCTATCATGCACTGATGACGTGACTGAGCATGCACTGATGACGTGGCTGATCGGGCACTGATCACATGGCTCATCATGCACTGATCACATGTTTATCAGGCAATGATCAGTGACTGACAGGCGCTGATCATGGGACTGTGCAGGCGCTGATCACGTGGCTATCATGCACTGATCACGTGACTGCGCATGCACTGATGACGTGGCTGTTCGGGCACTGATCACGTGTTTATGAGGCAGTGATCAGTGACTGACAGGCGCTGATCAGGGGACTGTGCACGCACTGATCAGGTGGCTGATCAGGAACTGACCACCTGACTGTGCATGCAGTGATCACGTGGCTGGTCGTTCACTGATCACGTGTTTATCATACGGTGATCACGTGACTGAGAGGCGCTGATCACGTGACTGTGCCGTCAGAGATCACGTGGCTGAGCAGGCAGTGATATCGTGACTCGGCATGCACTGATCATGTGCCGGGAGCCGGGGAGGCATTCCACTCTGGACAAAGGTCATGAAGAAGGAGGCTCGGCATACGCAAATGCGGGATCGAGCCTCAGGAGTCCACCCAGATATTCTCGAGCATCTCCCCCCCAAAAAAACCGGAGTCTGCCAACTGTATTGCTTTGTGCTCTCACCTCTGATTTCACTGGGGGCTGTCCCCCACCACCATCTCGCTCTCTCTGTCAAAGAGTTAACTTACAGCTCCAATTCATAAAGTTCCTTGTCATTCTTCTCTTTAACTTCCAGCTGAGTCTCCATCTGGAGCGCGGAACCCACCACGGTTACTAATTATGCCTGGGCTGCTAAGACCCACTCGAGAAGGTGTCTAGGGTGAGGCACCTTTCGCTATTCGAGAGGGCGCCTGCGGCCTTCGTAAGTGGTGCAAACTTCTTGTCTTGAAGTTTGATTGGTCTTCCGCGTAAACCAAGCTACTCAGTCTCTTTTCTCCACCGAATTTTCCTACTGAGCTCTCCTCAAACTATTATTCTTGACATCTCTGATTAGCATATAAAGAGTCGCCTAGGCCATCTCTCCTTCGAATACCCTGGATCAGTTGGGGCTGGTCCCCAGCAGGTGGCGACCGAACAGGGACCTCAGGAGGCAATACTCAAAGAGCTGAGCAGACACGAACCACGCAATCAGCAGGCAATAAGCATGGAGCTCAGCAGTGACGAATCATGCTGCTCACCTGGCAATAATCAAGCACGTGACCAGGCAGGAATCACGCAGCTCAGCTGGCAATTGTCAAGCAGATGAGCCGACAGGAATCACGCAGCTCAGCTGGCAATTGTCATGCAGATGAGCCGGCAGGAATCACGCAGCTCAGCAGGCCCTGATCACGTGACTCTGCAGGCACTGATCACGTGGCTGATCAAGTCCAGATCACGTGACTGAGCATGCACTGTTCACGTGGCTATCATGCACTGATGACGTGACTGCGCATGCACTGATGACGTGGCTGATTGGGCACTGATCACATGGCTCATCATGCACTGATCACCTGTTTATCAGGCAAATATCAGTGACTGACAGGCGCTGATCATGGGACTGTGCACGCAATGATCACGTGGCTATCATGCACTGATCACGTGACTGTGCATGCACTGATGACGTGGCTGTTCGGGCACTGATCACGTGTTTATCAGGCAGTGATCAGTGACTGACAGGCGCTGATCAGGGGACTGTGCACGCACTGATCAGGTGGCTGATCAGGAACTGACCACCTGACTGCGCATGCAGTGATCACGTGGCTGGTCGTTCACTGATCACGTGTTTATCATACGGTGATCACGTGACTGAGAGGCGCTGATCACGTGACTGTGCCGTCAGTGATCACGTGGCTGAGCAGGCACTGATATCGTGACTGAGCATGCACTGGTCATGTGCCGGGAGCCGGGGAGGCATTCCACTCTGGACAAAGGTCATGAGGAAGGAGGCTCGGCATACGCAAATGCGGGATCGAGCCTCAGGAGTCCACCCGAATATTCTCGAACATCTCCCCCCCAAAAAAACCAGAGTCTGCCTACTGTATTGCTTTGTGCTCTCACCTCTGATTTCACTGGGGGCTGTCCCCCACCACCATCTCGCTCTCTCTGTCAAAGAGTTAACTTACAGCTCCAATTCATAAAGTTCATTGTCATTCTTCCCTTTCACTTCCAGCTGAGTCTCCATCTGGAGCGCGGAACCCACCACGCTTACTAATTATGCCTGGGCTGCTAAGACCCACTCGAGAAGGTGTCTAGGGTGAGGCACCTTTCGCTATTCGAGAGGGCGCCTGCGGCCTACGTAAGTGGTGCAAACTTCTTGTCTTGAAGTTTGACTGGTCTTCCGCGTAAACCAAGCTACTCAGTCTCTTTTCTCCACCGAATTTTCCTACTGAGCTCTCCTCATACTATTATTCTTGACATCTCTGATTAGCAGATAAATAGTCGCCTAGGCCATCTCTCCTTCGAATACCCTGGATCAGTTGGGGCTGGTCCCTGGCAGGTGGCGACCGAACAGGGACCTCAGGAGGCGATACTCAAAGAGCTGAGCAGACACGAACCACGCAATCAGCAGGCAATAAGCATGGAGCTCAGCAGTGACGAATCATGCTGCTCAACTGGCAATAATCAAGCACGTGACCAGGCAGGAATCACGCAGCTCAGCTGGCAATTGTCAAGCAGATGAGCCGACAGGAATCACGCAGCTCAGATGGCAGTTGTCATGCAGATGAGCCGGCAAGAATCACGCAGCTCAGCAGGCCCTGATCACGTGACTCTGCATGCACTGATCACGTGGCTGATCAAGTCCAGATCACGTGACTGAGCATGCACTGATCACGTGGCTATCATGCACTGATGATGTGACTGCGCATGCACTGATGACGTGGCTGATTGGGCACTGATCACATGGCTCATCATGCACTGATCACCTGTTTATCAGGCAAAGATCAGTGACTGACAGGCGCTGATCATGGGACTGTGCACGCACTGATCACGTGGCTATCATGCACTGATCACGTGACTGCGCATGCACTGATGACGTGGCTGTTCGGGCACTGATCACGTGTTTATCAGGCAGTGATCAGTGGCTGACAGGCGCTGATCAGGGGACTGTGCACGCACTGATCAGGTGGCTGATCAGGAACTGACCACCTGACTGCGCATGCAGTGATCACGTGGCTGGTCGTTCACTGATCACGTGTTTATCATACGGTGATCACGTGACTGAGAGGCGCTGATCACGTGACTGTGCTGTCAGTGATCACGTGGCTGAGCAGGCACTGATATCGTGACTGAGCATGCACTGATCATGTGCCGGGAGCCGGGGAGGCATTCCACTCTGGACAAAGGTCATGAGGAAGGAGGCTCGGCATACGCAAATGCGGGATCGAGCCTCAGGAGTCCACCCGGATATTCTCGAGCATTTCTCCCCCAAAAAAACCAGAGTCTGCCTACTGTATTGCTTTGTGCTCTCACCTCTGATGTCACTGGGGGCTGTCCCCCACCACCATCTCGCTCTCTCTGTCAAAGAGTTAACTTACAGCTCCAATTCATAAAGTTCCTTGTCATTCTTCCCTTTAACTTCCAGCTGAGTCTCCATCTGGAGCGCGGAACCCACCACGCTTACTAATTATGCCTGGGCTGCTAAGACCCACTCGAGAAGGTGTCTAGGGTGAGGCACCTTTCGCTATTCGAGAGGGCGCCTGCGGCCTACGTAAGTGGTGCAAACTTCTTGTCTTGAAGTTTGATTGGTCTTCCGCGTAAACCAAGCTACTCAGTCTCTTTTCTCCACCGAATTTTCCTGCTGAGCTCTCCTCATACTATTATTCTTGACATCTCTGATTAGCATATAAATAGTCGCCTAGGCCATCTCTCCTTCGAATACCCTGGATCAGTTGGGGCTGGTCCCCGGCAGGTGGCGACCAAACAGGGACCTCAGGAGGCAATACTCAAAGAGCTGAGCAGACACGAACCACGCAATCAGCAGGCAATAAGCATGGAGCTCAGCAGTGACGAATCATGCTGCTCAACTGGCAATACTCAAGCACGTGACCAGGCAGGAATCACGCAGCTCAGCTGGCAATTGTCAAGCAGATGAGCCGACAGGAATCACGCAGCTCAGCTGGCAATTGTCATGCAGATAAGCCGGCAGGAATCACGCAGCTCAGCAGGCCCTGATCACGTGACTCTGCAGGCACTGATCACGTGGCTGATCAAGTCCAGATCACGTGACTGAGCATGCACTGATCACGTGGCTCTCATGCACTGATCACGTGATTGCGCATGCACTGATCACGTAATTGTATGCACTGCTCACGTGGCTATCATGCACTGATCATGTGACTGATCATGCACTGATCACGTGGCTATCAAGCACTGACCACGAGACTGATCATGCACTGATCACGTCTATATCATGCACTGATCACATGACTGCCCATGCACTGATCACGTGGATGATCATACACTAATCATGTGACAGATCATGCACTGATCACGTGGCTGATCATGCACTGATACCGTGACTGAGCATGGACTGATCACATGACTATCATGTAGTGATCACGTGACTTAATGGCGCTGATCATGTTACTGATCATGTGCTGATCATGTTTGCTATCATACACTGATCATGTGCCTCTGGAGGCAATAAACAAAGAGCTGAGTAGGCACGAATCAAACAGTCAGCAGGCAATAATCATGGAACTCAGCTGTGAGGAATCATGCTGCTCAGCTGGCAATAATCAAGCAGCTGAGCAGGCAGGAATTATGCAGCACAGCTGGCAATTGTCAAGCAGATGAGCAGACAGTAATCAAGCAGCTCAGCAGGCCCTGATCACTTGACTGAGCATGCACTGTTCACGTGGCTGATCATACACTGATCACGTGATTGATCATGCACTGATCACTTGGATATCATGCACTGATCACGTGGCTGATCATACATTGTTCACGTGTCTGACCATAAACTGATCACGTGGGTATCATGCACTGATCACGTGGCTGAACATGCACTGTTCACGTGGCTGATCACACACCTGTCAGGTGACATATCATGCCCTGATTACGTGGCACTCATGCACTGATCACATGGCTGATCATACTCTGCTCACGTAACTCATCATGCACACATCACGTGGCTATCATGCACTGCTCATGTGGTTCATCATGGAATGATCACGAAGCTACCATATACTGGTCACGTGACTGATCATGCACAGATCACGTAAATGATCATGCACTGTTCACGTGACTGATCATGTAATGATCACCTGACTGATAATGCACTGATCACGTGGCTATCATGCTCTGCTCACGTGGCTGATCATGCAACGATCACGTAGCAACCATGTACTGGTCTCGTGACTGATCATGCACTGATCACGTGGCTATCATGCACTGTTCACGTGGCTGATCATACACTGATCACCTGCCTCCTCATGCACAGATCAGGTGACTAATCATGAACTGATTACGTAGCTATCATATACTGATCACCTGGCTGATCATGCACTGATCACGTGGCTATCATGCAATGATCACGTGGCTATCATGCACTGATCACGTGGCTGATCATGCACTGATACCGTGACTGAGCATGGACTGATCACATGACTATCATGTAGTGATCACGTGACTTAATGGCGCTGATCATGTGACTGATCATGCGCTGATCATGTTTGCTGTCATACACTGATCATGTGCCTCTGGAGGCAATAAACAAAGAGCTGAGTAGGCACGAATCAAACAGTGAGCAGGCAATAATCATGGAACTCAGCTGTGAGGAATCATGCTGCTCAGCTGGCAATAATCAAGCAACTGAGCAGGCAGGAATTACACAGCACAGCTGGCAATTGTCAAGCAGATAACAGGCAGGAATCATGCAGCTCAGCTGGCAATTGTCAAGCAGATGAGCAGACAGTAATCACGCAGCTCAGCAGGCCCTGATCACGTGACTGAGCATGCACTGTTCACCTGGCTGATCATACACTGATCACGTGATTGCTCAGACACTGATCACTTGGATATCATGCACTGATCATGTGGCTGATCATACACTGTTCACGTGTCTGACCATGCACTGATCAGGTGGCTGATCATGCAATGATCACGTGACTGACCATGCACTGATCACGTGACTGATCATCCACTGATCAGTTGGCTATCATGCACTGATTACTTGGCTGATCATACACTGATCACGTGACTGATAATGCACTGATCATCTGGCTATCATGCACTCATTACCTGGCTATCGTGCACTGATCATGTGGTTGATCATACACTGGTCACGAGACTGATCATGCACTGATCACGTCTATATCATGCACTGATCACATGACTGCCCATGCACTAATCACGTGGATGATCATACAGTGATCATGTGACAGATCATGCAGTGATCACATGGCTATCACGCACTGATCAAGTGGCTGATCATACTCTGTCCCGAAACTGATCATGCACTGATCACGTGGCTATCATGCACTGCTGATGCGGCTGATCATGCAATGATCACGTAGCTACCATGTACTGGTCACGTGAGTGATCATGCACTGATCACGTAATTGATCATGCACTGATCAGGTGACTTATCATGCACTGTTCACGTGAGTGATCATGCACTGATCACGTGACTGATCATGCACTGATCTCGTGGCTATCATGCACGGCTCACGTGGCTGATCATGCAATTATCACCTAGCTAACATGTACTGGTCACGTGACTGATCATGCACTGATCACGTAATTGATCATGCACTGATCATGTGGCTGATCATGCACTGATCACGTGGCAGATCATACAATGATCACGTGACTGATCATGCACTGATCCCTTGGCTGGTCATACACTGATCACTTGCCTGGTCATGCACAGATTACATGACTGATCATGCACTGAACACGTTACTGATCATGCACTGATCACGTGGCTATCATGCACTACTCAAGTGGCTGATAATGCAATGATCATGTAGCTACCATGTACCGGTCAGGTGACTGATCATACACCCATCAGGTGACGGATCATGCACCGATCACGTGGCTATCATGCACTGTCCACGTGGCTGATCATACACTGATCACCTGCCTGGTCATGCACAGATCACGTGACAAATCATGAACTGATCACATAGCTATCATGCACTGTTCATCTGGCTGATCATGCACTGATCACGTTGCTATCATGCAATGATGACGTGGCTATCGTGCACTGATCACGTGGCTGATCATGCACTGATACCGTGACTGAGCATGGACTGATCACATGACTATCATGTAGTGATCACGTGACTTAATGGCTCTGATCATGTGACTGATCATGCGCTGATCATGTTTGCTACCATACACTGATCATGTGCCTCTGGAGGCAATAAACAAAGAGCTGAGTAGGCATGAATCAAGCAGTCAGCAGGCAATAATCATGGAACTCAGCTGTGAGGAATCATGCTGCTCAGCTGGCAATAATCAAGCAGTTGAGCAGGCAGGAATTATGCACCACAGCTGGCAGTTGTCAAGCAGATGACAGGCAGGAATCGTGCAGCTCAGCTGGCAATTGTCAAGCAGATGAGCAGACAGTAATCACGCAGCTCAGCAGGCCCTGATCACGTGACTGAGCATGCAGTGTTCACGTGGCTGATCATACACTGATTACGTGATTGATCATGCACTGATCACTTGGATATCATGCACTGATCACGTGGCTGATCATACACTGTTCATGTGTCTGACCATGCATTGATCACGTGGCTGATCATACACTGCACACGTAACTGATCATGCACTGATCACGTGGCTATCATGCACTGATCACGTGGCTGAACATGCACTGTTCACGTGGCTGATCACACACCTGTCACGTGACATATCATGCACTGATCACGTGGCACTCATGGACTGATCACGTGACTGATCATGCACTGTTCACGTGGCTTACCACACACCTGTCACGTGACTGATCATGCACTGATCACGTGGCACTCATGCACTGATCACGTAGCTGATCATACTCTGCTCACGTAACTGATCATGCACACATCATGTGGCTATCATGCACTGCTCACGTGGCTCGTCATGCAGTGATCACGTAGCTACTATATACTGGTCACGTGACTCATCATGCAAAGATCATGTAAATGATCATGCACTGTTCACGTGACTGATCATGTACTGATCACGTGGCTATCATGCCCTGCTCACGTGGCAGATCATGCAATGATCACGTAGCAACCATGTACTGGTCACGTGACTGATCATGCACTGATCACGTAATTGATCCTGCACAGATCACTTGGCTCATCATGCACTGATCACGTGACTTATCACACATGTATCACGTTACTAATCATGCACTGATCACGTGGCTCTCATGCACTGATCACGTGGCTATCATGCACTGATCATGTGGATATCATGCACTGATCACGTGGCTATCATGCACTGATATCATGCACTGATCACGTGGCTGATAACACACGTATCACATGACTGATCATGCACTGATCACGTGACAATCACGCACTGATTTCGTGGCTATCATGCACTGATCACGTGGCTGATCATGCAATGATCACGTAGCTACCATGTACTGGTCACGTGACTGATCATGCACTGATCACGTAATTGATCCTGCACTGATCACGTGGCTCATCACGCACTGATCACGTGGCTGATCATGCACTGATCACGTGGTTCATCATGCACTGATCACGTGGATGATCATACACTGATCACCGGACTGATCATGCACTGATCACGTGGCTATCATGCACTGCTCACGTGGCTGATCATGCAATGATCACGCAGCTACGATGTACTAGTCAAATGACTGATGATGTACAGATCACGTGACTAATCATGAATTGATCACGTGGCTATCCTGCACTGATCACGTGGATATCATGCACTGATCACGTGGCTGATCACACACCTATCACGTGACTGATCAAGCAATGATCACGTGACTGATCATGCACTGATCACATGGCTGATCATGCACTGATCACGTGGCTATCATGCACTGCTCACGTGGCTGATCAGGCAATGATCACGTAGCTACCATGTACTGGTCACGTGACTGATCATGCACTGATGACGTGACTGCGCATGCACTGATGACGTGGCTGATCAGGCACTGATCACATGGCTCATCATGCACTGATCACGTTTTTATCAGGCAATGATCAGTGACTGACAGGCGCTGATCATGGGACTGTGCACGCACTGATCACCTGGCTATCATGCACTGATCACGTGACTGCGAATGCACTGATGACGTGGCTGTTCGGGCACTGATCACGTGTTTATCAGGCAGTGATCAGTGACTGACAGGCGCTGATCAGGGGACTGTGCACGCACTGATCAGGTGGCTGATCAGGAACCGACCACCTGACCGCGCATGCAGTGATCACGTGGCTGGTCGTTCACTGATCACGTGTTTATCATACGGTGATCACGTGACTGAGAGGCGCTGATCACGTGACTGTGCCGTCAGTGATCACGTGGCTGAGCAGGCACTGATATCGTGACTGAGCATGCACTGATCATGTGCCGGGAGCCGGGGAGGCATTCCACTCTGGACAAAGGTCATGAGGAAGGAGGCTCGGCATACGCAAATGCGGGATCGAGCCTCAGGAGTCCACCCGGATATTCTCGAGCATCTCCCTCCCAAAAAAACCGGAGTCTGCCTACTGTATTGCTTTGTGCTCTCACCTCTGATGTCACTGGGGGCTGTCCCCCACCACCATCTCGCTCTCTCTGTCAAAGAGTTAACTTACAGCTCCAATTCATAAAGTTCCTTGTCATTCTTCCCTTTAACTTCCAGCTGAGTCTCCATCTGGAGCGCGGAACCCACCACGCTTACTAATTATGCCTGGGCTGCTAAGACCCACTCGAGAAGGTGTCTAGGGTGAGGCACCTTTCGCTATTCGAGAGGGCGCCTGCGGCCTACGTAAGTGGTGCAAACTTCTTGTCTTGAAGTTTGATTGGTCTTCCGCATAAACCAAGCTACTCAGTCTCTTTTCTCCACCGAATTTTCCTGCTGAGTACTCCTCATACTACTATTCTTGACATCTCTGATTAGCATATAAATAGTCGCCTAGGCCATCTCTCCTTCGAATACCCTGGATCAGTTGGGGCTGGTCCCTGGCAGGTGGCGACCGAACAGGGACCTCAGGAGGCGATACTCAAAGAGCTGAGCAGACACGAACCACGCAATCAGCAGGCAATAAGCATGGAGCTCAGCAGTGACGAATCATGCTGCTCAACTGGCAATACTCAAGCACGTGACCAGGCAGGAATCACGCAGCTCAGCTGGCAATTGTCAAGCAGATGAGCCGACAGGAATCACGCAGCTCAGCTGGCATTTGTCATGCAGATGAGCCGGCAGGAATCACGCAGCTCAGCAGGCCCTGATCACGTGACTCTGCAGGCAGTGATCACGTGCCTGATCAAGTCCAGATCACGTGACTGAGCATGCACTGATCACGTGGCTCTCATGCACTGTTCACGTGGCTGATCACACACCTATCAAGTGACTGATCATGCACTGATCATGTGACTGATCATGCACTGATCACGTAGCTATCTTGCACTGATCACTTGGCTGATCATACACTCATCACGGGACTGATCGTGCACTGATCACGGCGCTCTCATGCATTGACTACATGACTCCACATGCACTGATCACGTGGATGAACATGCACTGATCACGTGACTGACCATGCACTGATAACGTGACTGATCATGCACTGATCACATGTCTGTTCATGCACTGATCACGTGGCTATCATGCACTGCTCACGTGGCTGATCAGGCAATGATCACGTAGCTACCATGTATTGGTCACGTGACTGATCATGCACTGATCACGTAATTGATCATGCACTGATCATGTGGCTGATCATGCACTGACCACGTGGCTGATCATACACTGATCACGTGACTGATCATGCACTGATCACGTGACTGACCATGCACTGATCACGTGGCTATCATGCACTCATCACTTGGCTGGACATACACTGATCACGTGCCGGGTCATGCACTGATTACGTGGCTGATCATGCACTGATCACGTGACTGATCATGCACTGATCTCGTGTCTGATCATGCACTGATCACGTGGCTACCATGCACTGCTCACGTGGCTGATCATGCAATGATCACGCAGCTACCATGTACTGGTCACATGACTGATCATGCACTGATCACGTGACTGATCATGCAGTGATCACGTGGCTATCATGCACTACTCACGTGGCTGATCATGCAATGATCATGTAGCTACCATGTACAGGTCACGTGAATGATCATACACCCTTCAGGTGACTGATCATGCACTGATCACGTGGCTATCATGCACTGACCAGGAGACTGATCATGCACTGATCACGTCTATATCATGCACTGATCACATGACTGCCCATGCACTGATCACGTGGATGATCATACACTAATCATGTGACAGATCATGCACTGATCACGTGGCTGATCATGCACTGATCACGTGACTGACCATGCACTGATCACGTGACTGATCATCCACTGATCAGTTGGCTATCATGCACTGATTACTTGGCTGATCATACACTGATCACGTGACTGATAATGCACTGATCATCTGGCTATCATGCACTCATTACCTGGCTATCGTGCACTGATCACGTGGTTGATCATACACTGGTCACGAGACTGATCATGCACTGATCACGTCTATATCATGCACTGATCACATGACTGCCCATGCACTGATCACGTGGATGATCATACAGTGATCATGTGACAGATCTTGCAGTGATCACATGGCTATCATGCACTGATCAAGTGGCTGATCATACTCTGTCCCGAAACTGATCATGCACTGATCACGTGGCTATCATGCACTGCTGATGCGGCTGATCATGCAATGATCACGTAGCTACCATGTACTGGTCACGTGAGTGATCATGCACTGATCACGTAATTGATCCTGCACTGATCACGTGGCTCATCATGCACTGATCACGTGACTTATCACACATGTATCACGTTACTAATCATGCACTGATCACGTGGCTCTCATGCACTCATCACGTGGCTATCATGCACTGATCACGTGGATATCATGCACTGATCACGTGGCTATCATGCACTGATATCATGCACTGATCACGTGGCTGATAACACACGTATCACATGACTGATCATGCACTGATCACGTGACAATCACGCACTGATTTCGTGGCTATCATGCACTGATCACGTGGCTGATCATGCAATGATCACGTAGCTACCATGTACTGGTCACGTGACTGATCATGCACTGATCACGTAATTGATCCTGCACTGATCACGTGGCTCATCACGCACTGATCACGTGGCTGATCATGCACTGATCACGTGGTTCATCATGCACTGATCACGTGGATGATCATACACTGATCACCGGACTGATCATGCACTGATCACGTGGCTATCATGCACTGCTCACGTGGCTGATCATGCAATGATCAAGCAGCTACGATGTACTAGTCAAATGACTGATGATGTACAGATCACGTGACTAATCATGAATTGATCACGTGGCTATCCTGCACTGATCACGTGGATATCATGCACTGATCACGTGGCTGATCACACACCTATCACGTGACTGATCATGCAATGATCACGTGACTGATCATGCACTGATCACATGGCTGATCATGCACTGATCACGTGGCTATCATGCACTGCTCACGTGGCTGATCAGGCAATGATCACGTAGCTACCATGTACTGGTCACGTGACTGATCATGCACTGATGACGTGACTGCGCATGCACTGATGACGTGGCTGATCGGGCACTGATCACATGGCTCATCATGCACTGATCACGTTTTTATCAGGCAATGATCAGTGACTGACAGGCGCTGATCATGGGACTGTGCACGCACTGATCACCTGGCTATCATGCACTGATCACGTGACTGCGAATGCACTGATGACGTGGCTGTTCGGGCACTGATCACGTGTTTATCAGGCAGTGATCAGTGACTGACAGGCGCTGATCATGGGACTGTGCACGCACTGATCAGGTGGCTGATCAGGAACCGACCACCTGACCGCGCATGCAGTGATCACGTGGCTGGTCGTTCACTGATCACGTGTTTATCATACGGTGATCACGTGACTGAGAGGCGCTGATCACGTGACTGTGCCGTCAGTGATCACGTGGCTGAGCAGGCACTGATATCGTGACTGAGCATGCACTGATCATGTGCCGGCAGCCGGGGAGGCCTTCCACTCTGGACAAAGGTCATGAGGAAGGAGGCTCGGCATACGCAAATGCGGGATCGAGCCTCAGGAGTCCACCCGGATATTCTCGAGCATCTCCCTCCCAAAAAAACCGGAGTCTGCCTACTGTATTGCTTTGTGCTCTCACCTCTGATGTCACTGGGGGCTGTCCCCCACCACCATCTCGCTCTCTCTGTCAAAGAGTTAACTTACAGCTCCAATTCATAAAGTTCCTTGTCATTCTTCCCTTTAACTTCCAGCTGAGTCTCCATCTGGAGCGCGGAACCCACCACGCTTACTAATTATGCCTGGGCTGCTAAGACCCACTCGAGAAGGTGTCTAGGGTGAGGCACCTTTTGCTATTCGAGAGGGCGCCTGCGGCCTACGTAAGTGGTGCAAACTTCTTGTCTTGAAGTTTGATTGGTCTTCCGCGTAAACCAAGCTACTCAGTCTCTTTTCTCCACCGAATTTTCCTGCTGAGCTCTCCTCATACTATTATTCTTGACATCTCTGATTAGCATATAAAGAGTCGCCTAGGCCATCTCTCCTTCGAATACCCTGGATCAGTTGGGGCTGGTCCCCGGCAGGTGGCGACCAAACAGGGACCTCAGGAGGCAATACTCAAAGAGCTGAGCAGACACGAACCACGCAATCAGCAGGCAATAAGCATGGAGCTCAGCAGTGACGAATCATGCTGCTCAACTGGCAATACTCAAGCACGTGACCAGGCAGGAATCACGCAGCTCAGCTGGCAATTGTCAAGCAGATGAGCCGACAGGAATCACGCAGCTCAGCAGGCAATTGTCATGCAGATGAGCCGGCAGGAATCACGCAGCTCAGCAGGCCCTGATCACGTGACTCTGCAGGCACTGATCACGTGGCTGATCAAGTCCAGATCATGTGACTGAGCATGCACTGATCACGTGGCTCTCATGCACTGATCACGTGATTGCGCATGCACTGATCACGTAATTGTATGCACTGCTCACGTGGCTATCATGCACTGATGACGTGGCTGATAATGCACTGATCATGTGACTGATCATGCACTGATCACGTGGCTATCAAGCACTGACCACGAGACTGATCATGCACTGATCACGTCTATATCATGCACTGATCACATGACTGCCCATGCACTGATCACGTGGATGATCATACACTAATCATGTGACAGATCATGCACTGATCACGTGGCTGATCAGGCACTGATACCGTGACTGAGCATGGACTGATCACATGACTATCATGTAGCGATCACGTGACTTAATGGCGCTGATCATGTGACTGATCATGTGCTGATCATGTTTGCTATCATACACTGATCATGTGCCTCTGGAGGCAATAAACAAAGAGCTGAGTAGGCACGAATCAAACAGTCAGCAGGCAATAATCATGGAACTCAGCTGTGAGGAATCATGCTGCTCAGCTGGCAATAATCAAGCAGCTGAGCAGGCAGGAATTACGCAGCTCAGCTGGCAATTGTCAAGCAGATGAGCAGACAGTAATCACGCAGCTCAGCAGGCCCTGATCACTTGACTGAGCATGCACTGTTCACGTGGCTGATCATACACTGATCACGTGATTGATCATGCACTGATCACTTGGATATCATGCACTGATCACGTGGCTGATCATACATTGTTCACGTGTCTGACCATGCACTGATCACGTGGGTATCATGCACTGATCACGTGGCTGAACATGCACTGTTCACGTGGCTGATCACACACCTGTCAGGTGACATATCATGCACTGATCACGTGGCACTCATGCACTGATCACATGGCTGATCATACTCTGCTCACGTAACTCATCATGCACACATCACGTGGCTATCATGCACTGCTCATGTGGTTCCTCATGGAATGATCACGAAGCTACCATATACTGGTCACGTGACTGATCATGCACAGATCACGTAAATGATCATGCACTGTTCACGTGACTGATCATGTACTGATCACCTGACTGATAATGCACTGATCACGTGGCTATCATGCTCTGCTCACGTGGCTGATCATGCAACGATCACGTAGCAACCATGTACTGGTCTCGTGACTGATCATGCACTGATCACGTGGCTATCATGCACTGTTCACGTGGCTGATCATACACTGATCACCTGCCTCCTCATGCACAGATCAGGTGACTAATCATGAACTGATTACGTAGCTATCATATACTGATCACCTGGCTGATCATGCACTGATCACGTGGCTATCATGCAATGATCACGTGGCTATCATGCACTGATCACGTGGCTGATCATGCACTGATACCGTGACTGAGCATGGACTGATCACATGACTATCATGTAGTGATCACGTGACTTAATGGCGCTGATCATGTGACTGATCATGCGCTGATCATGTTTGCTGTCATACACTGATCAGGTGCCTCTGGAGGCAATAAACAAAGAGCTGAGTAGGCACGAATCAAACAGTCAGCAGGCAATAATCATGGAACTCAGCTGTGAGGAATCATGCTGCTCAGCTGGCAATAATCAAGCAGCTGAGCAGGCAGGAATTACACAGCACAGCTGGCAATTGTCAAGCAGATAACAGGCAGGAATCGTGCCGCTCAGCTGGCAATTGTCAAGCAGATGAGCAGACAGTAATCACGCAGCTCAGCAGGCCCTGATCACGTGACTGAGCATGCACTGTTCACCTGGCTGATCATACACTGATCACGTGATTGCTCATACATGATCACTTGGATATCATGCACTGATCATGTGGCTGATCATACACTGTTCACGTGTCTGACCATGCACTGATCAGGTGGCTGATCATGCAATGATCACGTGACTGACCATGCACTGATCACGTGACTGATCATCCACTGATCAGTTGGCTATCATGCACTGATTACTTGGCTGATCATACACTGATCACGTGACTGATAATGCACTGATCATCTGGCTATCATGCACTCATTACCTGGCTATCGTGCACTGATCATGTGGTTGATCATACACTGGTCACGAGACTGATCATGCACTGATCACGTCTATATCATGCACTGATCACATGACTGCCCATGCACTAATCAAGTGGATGATCATACAGTGATCATGTGACAGATCAAGCAGTGATCACATGGCTATCCTGCACTGATCAAGTGGCTGATCATACTCTGTCCCGAAACTGATCATGCACTGATCACGTGGCTATCATGCACTGCTGATGCGGCTGATCATGCAATGATCACGTAGCTACCATGTACTGGTCACGTGAGTGATCATGCACTGATCACGTAATTGATCATGCACTGATCAGGTGACTTATCATGCACTGTTCACGTGAGTGATCATGCACTGATCACGTGACTGATCATGCACTGATCTCGTGGCTATCATGCACGGCTCACGTGGCTGATCATGCAATGATCACCTAGCTACCATGTACTGGTCACGTGACTGATCATGCACTGATCACGTAATTGATCATGCACTGATCATGTGGCTGATCATGCACTGATCACGTGGCAGATCATACAATGATCACGTGACTGATCATGCACTGATCCCTTGGCTGGTCATACACTGATCACTTGCCTGGTCATGCACAGATTACATGACTGATCATGCACTGAACACGTTACTGATCATGCACTGATCACGTGGCTATCATGCACTACTCACGTGGCTGATAATGCAATGATCATGTAGCTACCATGTACCGGTCAGGTGACTGATCATACACCCATCAGGTGATGGATCATGCACCGATCACGTGGCTATCATGCACTGTCCACGTGGCTGATCATACACTGATCACCTGCCTGGTCATGCACAGATCACGTGACAAATCATGAACTGATCACATAGCTATCATACACTGTTCACCTGGCTGATCATGCACTGATCACGTTGCTATCATGCAATGATGACGTGGCTATCGTGCACTGATCACGTGGCTGATCATGCACTGATACCGTGACTGAGCATGGACTGATCACATGACTATCATGTAGTGATCACGTGACTTAATGGCTCTGATCATGTGACTGATCATGCGCTGATCATGTTTGTTACCATACACTGATCATGTGCCTCTGGAGGCAATAAACAAAGAGCTGAGTAGGCACGAATCAAGCAGTCAGCAGGCAATAATCATGGAACTCAGCTGTGAGGAATCATGCTGCTCAGCTGGCAATAATCAAGCAGTTGAGCAGGCAGGAATTATGCAGCACAGCTGGCAGTTGTCAAGCAGATGACAGGCAGGAATCGTGCCGCTCAGCTGGCAATTGTCAAGCAGATGAGCAGACAGTAATCACGCAGCTCAGCAGGCCCAGATCACGTGACTGAGCATGCACTGTTCACGTGGCTGATCATACACTGATTACATGATTGATCATGCACTGATCACTTGGATATCATGCACTGATCACGTGGCTGATCATACACTGTTCATGTGTCTGACCATGCATTGATCACGTGGCTGATCATACACTGCACACGTAACTGATCATGCACTGATCACGTGGCTATCATGCACTGATCACGTGGCTGAACATGCACTGTTCACGTGGCTGATCACACACCTGTCACGTGACATATCATGCACTGATCATGTGGCACTCATGGACTGATCACGTGACTGATCATACTCTGCTCACGTAACTGATCATGCACACATCACGTGGCTATCATGCACTGCTCACGTGGCTCGTCATGTAATGATCACGTACCTACCATATACTGGTCACGTGACTGATCATGCACAGATCATGTAAATGATCATGCACTGTTCACGTGACTGATCATGTACTGATCACATGACTGATCATGCACTGATCACGTGGCTATCATGCTCTGCTCACATGGCTGATCATGCAACGATCACTTGCAACCATGTACTGGTCACGTGACTGATCATGCACGGATCAAGTCATTGATCCTGCACTGATCACGTGGCTCATATGCACTGATTACGTGGCTGATCACACATGTATCACGTGACTGATCATGCACTGATCACGTGGCTCTCATGCACTGATCACGTGGCTGTCATGCACTGATCACGTGGCTCTCATGCACTGATCACGTGGCTATCATGCACTGTATCATGCACTGATCACATGGCTGAACACACACGTATCACGTGACTGATCATGCACTGATTACGTGACTATCATGCACTGATCACGTGACTGATCATGCAATGATCACGTAGCTACCATGTACTGGTCACGTGACTGATCATGCACTGTTCATGTAATTGACCCTGCACTGATCACGTGGCTCATCACGCACTGATCACGTGGCTGATCACACACGTATCACGTGACTGATCATGTACAGATCACGTGACTAATCATGAAGTGATCACGTGGCTATCCTTCTCTGATCACGTGGATATCATGCACTGATCACGTGGCTGATCACACACGTATCACGTGACTGATCATGCACTGATCACTTGAATATCATGCACTGATCACGTGGCTGATCATGCACTGATACCGTGACTGAGCATGGACTGATCACATGACTATCATGTAGTGATCATGTAACTTAATGGTGCTGATCATGCGCTGATCATGTATGCTATCATACACTGATCATGTGCCTCTGGAGGCAATAAACAAAGAGCTGAGTAGGCACGAATCAAACAGTCAGCAGGCAATAATCATGGAACTCAGCTGTGAGGAATCATGCTGCTCAGCTGGCAATAATCAAGCAGCTGAGCAGGCAGGAATTACACAGCACAGCTGGCAATTGTCAAGCAGATGAGCAGACAGAAATCACGCAGCTCAGCAGGCCCTGATTACTTGACTGAGCATGCACTGTTAACGTGGCTGATCATACACTGATCACGTGATTGATCATGCACTGCTCACGTGGCTATCATGCACTACTCACGTGGCTGATCATACACTGATCACCTGCCTGGTCATGCACAGATCACGTGACTAATCATGAACTGATCACGTAGCTATCATGCACTGATCTCCTTGCTGATCATGCACTGTACACGTGGCTATCATGCAAAGATCACGTGGCTATCATGCACTGATCACTTGGCTGATCATGCACTGAAACCGTGACTGAGCATGGACTGATCACATGACTATCATGTAGTGATCATGTAACTTAATGGTGCTGATCATGCGCTGATCATGTATGCTATCATACACTGATCATGTGCCTCTGGAGGCAATAAACAAAGAGCTGAGTAGGCACGAATCAAACAGTCAGCAGGCAATAATCATGGAACTCAGCTGTGAGGAATCATGCTGCTCAGCTGGCAATAATCAAGCAGCTGAGCAGGCAGGAATTACACAGCACAGCTGGCAATTGTCAAGCAGATGAGCAGAGTGTAATCACGCAGCTCAGCAGGCCCTGATCACGTGACTGAGCACGCACTGTTCACGTGGCTGATCATACACTGATCACGTGATTGATCATGCACTGATCACTTGGATATCATGCACTGATCACGTGGCTGATCATACAGTGTTCTCGTGTCTCACCATGCACTGATCACGTGGCTGATCATACACTGCTCACGTAACTGATCATGTACTGATTACGTGGCTATCATACACTGATCACGTGGCTGAACATGCACTGTTCACGTGGCTGATCACACACCTCTCACGTGACTGATCATGCAGTGATCACGTGGCACTCATGCACTGATCACGTGGCTGATCATACTCTGCTCACGTAACTGATCATGCACACATCACGTGGCTATCATGCACTGCTCACGTGGCTCGTCATGCAATGATCACGTAGCTACTATATACTGGTCACGTGACTCATCATGCACAGTTCACGTAAATGATCATGCACTGTTCACGTGACTGATCATGTACTGATCACGTGGGTATCATGCCCTGCTCACGTGGCTGATCATGCAATGATCACGTAGCAACCATGTTCTGGTCACGTGACTGATCATGCACTGATCACGTAATTGATCCTGCACAGATCACTTGGCTCATCATGCACTGATCACGTGGCTTATCACACATGTATCACGTTACAGATCATGCACTGATCACGTGGATCTCATGCACTCATCACGTGGCTATCATGCACTGATCACGTGGATATCATGCACTGATCACGTGGCTGATAACACACGTATCACATGACTGATCATGCACTGATCACGTGACAATCACGCACTGATTACGTGGCTATCAGGCACTGATCACGTGGCTGATCATGCAATGATCACGTAGCTACCATGTACTGGTCACGTGACTGATCATGCACTGATCACGTAATTGATCCTGCACTGATCACGTGGCTCATCACGCACTGATCACGTGGCTGATCATGCACTGATCACGTGGTTCATCATGCACTGATCACGTGGATGATCATACACTGATCACGTGACTGATCATGCACTGATCACGTGGCTATCATGCACTGCTCACGTGACTGATCATGCACTGATCATGTGACTGATCATGCACTGATCACGTAGCTGTCTTGCACTGATCACTTGGCTGATCATACACTCATCACGGGACTGATCGTGCACTGATCACGGCACTATCATGCATTGACTACATGACTCCACATGCACTGATCACATGGATGATCATGCATTGATCACGTGACTGACCATGCACTGATCACGTGACTGATCAGGCACTGATCAAATGGCTGATCATGCACTGATCACGTGGCTATCATGCCCTGCTCACGTGGCTGATCAGGCAATGATCACGTAGCTACCATGTACTGGTCACGTGACTGATCACGCACTGATCACGTAATTGATCATGCACTGATCATGTGGCTGATCATGCACTGATCACGTGGCTGATCATACATTGATCACGTGACTGATCATGCACTGATCACGTGAATGATCATGCACTGATCACGTGGCTATCATGCACTGCTCACTTGGCTGGACATACACTGATCACGTGCCTGGTCATGCACTGATCACGTGGCTGATCATGCACTGATCACGTGACTGATCATGCACTGATCTCGTGTCTTATCATGCACTGATCACGTGGCTATCATGCACTGCTCACGTGGCTTATCATGCAATGATCACGCAGCTACCGTGTACTGGTCACATGACTGATCATGCACTGATCACGTGACTGATCATGCAGTGATCACGTGGCTATCATGCACTACTCACGTGGCTGATCATGCAATGATCATGTAGCTATCATGTACAGGTCACGTGAATGATCATACACCCTTCAGGTGACTGATCATGCACTGATCACGTGGCTATCATGCACTGACCACGAGACTGATCATGCACTGATCACGTCTATATCATGCACTGATCACATGACTGCCCATGCACTGATCACGTATATGATCATACACTAATCATGTGACAGATCATGCACTGATCACATGTCTGATCATGCACTGATCACGTGGCTATCATGCACTGCTCACGTGGCTGATCAGGCAATGATCACGTAGCTACCATGCACTGATCACGTGGCTGATCATACTCTGCTCACGTAACTCATCATGCACACATCACGTGGCTATCATGCACTGCTCACGTGGTTCATCATGGAATGATCACGAAGCTACCATATACTGGTCACGTGACTGATCATGCACAGATCACGTAAATGATCATGCACTGTTCACGTGACTGATCATGTACTGATCACGTGACTGATAATGCACTGATCACGTGGCTATCATGCTCTGCTCACGTGGCTGATCGTACACTGATCACCTGCCTCGTCATGCACAGATCAGGTGACTAATCATGAACTGATTACGTAGCTATCATGTACTGATCACCTGGCTGATCATGCACTGATCACGTGGCTATCATGCAATGATCACGTGGCTCTCATGCACTGATCACGTGGCTGATCATGCACTGATACCGTGACTGAGCATGGACTGATCACATGATTATCATGTAGTGATCACGTGACTTAATGGTGCTGACCATGTGCCTGATCATGCGCTGAGCATGTTTGCTATCATACACTGATCAGGTGCCTCTGGAGGCAATAAACAAAGGGCTGAGTAGGCACGAATCAAACAGTCAGCAGGCAATAATCATGGAACTCAGGTGTGAGGAATCATGCTGTTCAGCTGGCAATAATCAAGCAGCTGAGCAGGCAGGAATTACACAGCACAGCTGGCAATTGTCAAGCAGATAACAGGCAGGAATCGTGCAGCTCAGCTGGCAATTGTCAAGCAGATGAGCAGACACTAATCACGCAGCTCAGCAGGCCCTGATCACGTGACTGAGCATGCACTGTTCACCTGGCTGATCATACACTGATCACGTGATTGCTCATACACTGATCACTTGGATATCATGCACTGGTCATGTGGCTGATCATACACTGTTCACGTGTCTGACCATGCACTGATCACGTGGCTGATCATACACTGATCAGTTGGCTATCATGCACTGATCACGTGGCTTGTCACACATGTATCACGTTACTGATCATGCACTGATCACGTGGCTCTCATGCACTCATCACGTGGCTATCATGCACTGATCACGTGGATATCAGGCACTGATCACGATGCTATCATGCACTGATATCATGCACTGATCACGTGGCTGATAACACACATATCACATGACTGATCATGCACTGATCACGTGACAATCACGCACTGATCACGTGGCTATCATGCACTGATCACGTGGCTGATCATGCACTGATACCGTGACTGAGCATGGACTGATCACATGACTGTCATGTAGTGATCACGTGACTTAATGGTGCTGACCATGTGCCTGATCATGCGCTGAGCATGTTTGCTATCATACACTGATCATGTGCCTCTGAATGCAATAAACAAAGAGCTGAGTAGGCATGAATCAAACAGTCAGCAGGCAATAATCATGGAACTCAGCTGTGAGGAATCATGCTGCTCAGCTGGCAATAATCAAGCAGCTGAGCAGGCAGAAATTACACAGCACAGCTGGCAATTGTCAAGCAGATGACAGGCAGGAATCGTGCAGCTCAGCTGGCAATTGTCAAGCAGATGAGCAGACACTAATCACGCAGCACAGCAGGCCCTGATCACGTGACTGAGCATGCACTGTTCACCTGGCTGATCATACACTGATCACGTGATTGATCATGCACTGATCACTTGGATATCATGTACTGATCACGTGGCTAGTCATACACCTTTCACGTGTCTGAACATGCACTGATCACATGGCTGATCATACACTGCTCACGTAACTGATCTTGCACTGATCACGTAATTGATCATGCACTGATCACGTAGCTACCATGTACTGGTCCCGTGAGTGATCATGCACTGATCACTTAATTTATCATGCACTGATCACGTGGCTGATCATGCACTGAACACGTGACTGATCATGCACTGATCACGTGACTGATCATGCACTGATCACGTGGCTATCATGCACTGCTCACGTGGCTGATCATGCAGTGATCACGCAGCTACCATGTACTGGTCACATGACTGATCATGCACTGATCACGTAATTGATCATGCACTGATCACCTGGCTTATCATGCATTGATTATGTGACTGATCATATGCTAATCATGTGTGGTGTCACACACTGATCATGTGCCTCTGGAGGCAATGAACATAGAGCTAAGTAGGCAGGAATCAGTCAGCAGGCTATAATCATGGAACTCAGTTCTGAGAAATCATGCTGCTCAGCTGGCAATAATCAAGTAGATGAGCAGGCAGGAATTACGCAGCACAGGTGGTAATTGTCAAGGAGATGACAGGCAGGAATCGTGCAGCTCAGCTGGAAATTGTCAAGCAGATGAACAGACAGTAATCACGCAGCTCAGCAGGCCCTGATCACGTGACTGAGCATGCACTGTTCACGTGGCTGATCACACACCTATCACGTGACTGATCATGCACTGATCATGTGACTGATCATGCACTGATCACGTAGCTATCTTGCACTGATCACTTGGCTGATCATACACTCATCACGGGACTGAACGTGCACTGATCACGGCGCTATCATGCATTGACTACATGACTCCACATGCACTGATCACGTGGATGAACATGCACTGATCACGTGACTGACTATGCACTGATCACGTGACTGATCATGCACTGATCACATGTCTGATCATGCACTGATCACGTGGCTATCATGCACTGCTCACGTGGCTGATCAGGCAATGATCACGTAGCTACCATGCACTGATCACGTGGCTGATCATACTCTGCTCACGTAACTCATCATGCACACATCACGTGGCTATCATGCACTGCTCACGTGGTTCATCATGGAATGATCACGAAGCTACCATATACTGGTCACGTGACTGATCATGCAGAGATCACGTCAATGATCATGCACTGTTCACGTGACTGATCATGTACTGATCACGTGACTGATAATGCACTGATCACGTGGCTATCATGCTCTGCTCACGTGGCTGATCGTACACTGATCACCTGCCTCGTCATGCACAGATCAGGTGACTAATCATGAACTGATTACGTAGCTATCATGTACTGATCACCTGGCTGATCATGCACTGATCACGTGGCTATCATGCAATGATCACGTGGCTCTCATGCACTGATCACGTGGCTGATCATGCACTGATACCGTGACTGAGCATGGACTGATCACATGACTATCATGTAGTGATCACGTGACTTAATGGCGCTGATCATGTGACTGATCATGCGCTGAGCATGTTTGCTATCATACACTGATCAGGTGCCTCTGGAGGCAATAAACAAAGGGCTGAGTAGGCACGAATCAAACAGTCAGCAGGCAATAATCATGGAACTCAGGTGTGAGGAATTATGCTGCTCAGCTGGCAATAATCAAGCAGCTGAGCAGGCAGGAATTACACAGCACAGCTGGCAATTGTCAAGCAGATAACAGGCAGGAATCGTGCAGCTCAGCTGGCAATTGTCAAGCAGATGAGCAGACACTAATCACGCAGCTCAGCAGGCCCTGATCACGTGACTGAGCATGCACTGTTCACCTGGCTGATCATACACTGATCACGTGATTGCTCATACACTGATCACTTGGATATCATGCACTGGTCATGTGGCTGATCATACACTGTTCACGTGTCTGACCATGCACTGATCACTTGGCTGATCATGCACTGATCACGTGGCTGATCATGCAATGATCACGAGACTGACCATGCACTGATCACGTGACTGATCATCCACTGATCAGTTGGCTATCATGCACTGATTACTTGGCTGATCATACACTGATCACGTGACTGATAATGCACTGATCATCTGGCTATCATGCACTCATTACCTGGCTATCGTGCACTGATCACGTGGTTGATCATACACTGGTCACGAGACTGATCATGCACTGATCACGTCTATATCATGCACTGATCACATGATTGCCCATGCACTGATCACGTGGATGATCATACAGTGATCATGTGACAGATCATGCAGTGATCACATGGCTATCATGCACTGATCAAGTGGCTGATCATACTCTGTCCCGAAACTGATCATGCACTGATCACGTGGCTATCATGCACTGCTGATGCGGCTGATCATGCAATGATCACGTAGCTACCATGTACTGGTCACGTGACTGATCATGCACTGATCACGTAATTGATCATGCACTGATCATGTGGCTGATCATGCACTGATCACGTGGCAGATCATACACTGATCACGTGACTGATCATGCACTGCTCCCTTGGCTGGTCATACACTGATCACTTGCCTGGTCATGCACAGATTACATGACTGATCATGCACTGAACACGTTACTGATCATGCACTGATCACGTGGCTATCATGCACTACTCACGTGGCTGATAATGCAATGATCATGTAGCTACCATGTACCGGTCAGGTGACTGATCATACACCCATCAGGTGACGGATCATGCACTGATCACGTGGCTATCATGCACTGTCCACGTGGCTGATCATACACTGATCACCTGCCTCGTCATGCACAGATCACGTGACAAATCATGAACTGATCACATAGCTTTCATGCACTGTTCACCTGGCTGATCATGCACTGATCACGTGGCTCTCATGCCATGATGACGTGGCTATCGTGCAGTGATCACGTGGCTGATCATGCACTGATACCGTGACTGAGCATGGACTGATCACATGACTATCATGTAGTGATCACGTGACTTAATGGCTCTGATCATGTGACTGATCATGCACTGATCATGTTTGGTATCATACACTGATCATGTGCCTCTGGAGGCAATAAACAAAGAGCTGAGTAGGCACAAATGAAGCAGTCAGCAGGCAATAATCATGGAACTCAGCTGTGAGGAATCATGCTGCTCAGCTGGCAATAATCAACCAGTTGAGCAGGCAGGAATTATGCAGCACACCTGGCAGTTGTCAAGCAGATGACAGGCAGGAATCTTGCAGCTCAGCTGGCAATTGTCAAGCAGATGAGCAGACAGTAATCACGCAGCTCAGCAGGCCCTGATCACGTGACTGAGCATGCACTGTTCACGTGGCTGATCATACACTGATTACGTGATTGATCATGCACTGATCACTTGGATATCATGCACTGATCACGTGGCTGATCATGCACTGTTCATGTGTCTGACCATGCATTGATCACGTGGCTGATCATACACTGCTCACGTAACTGATCATGCACTGATCACGTGGCTATCATGCACTGATCACGTGGCTGAACATGCACTGTTCACGTGGCTGATCACACACCTGTCACGTGACATATCATGCACTGATCACGTGGCACTCATGGACTGATCACGTGACTGATCATGCTCTGCTAACGTAACTGATCATGCACACATCACGTGGCTATCATGCACTGCTCACGTGGCTCGTCATGGAATGATCACGTAGCTACCATATACTGGTCTCGTGACTGATCATGCACAGATCATGTAAATGATCATGCACTGTTCACGTGACTGATCATGTACTGATCACATGACTGATCATGCACTGATCACGTGGCTATCATGCTCTGCTCACGTGGCTGATCATGCAACGATCACGTAGCAACCATGTACTGGTCACGTGACTGATCATGCACTGATCAAGTAATTGATCGTGCACTGATCACGTGGCTCATATGCACTGATTACGTGGCTGATCACACATGTATCACGTCACTGATCATGCACTGATCACGTGGCTCTCATGCACTGATCACGTGGCTATCATGCAGTGATCACATGGATATCATGCACTGATCACGTGGCTATCATGCACTGTATCATGCACTGATCACGTGGCTGATCACACACGTATCACGTGACTGATCATGCACTGATTACGTGACTATCATGCACTGATCACGTGGCTGATCATGCAATGATCACGTAGCTACCATGTACTGGTCACGTGACTGATCATGCACTGTTCATGTAATTGACCCTGCACTGATCACGTGGCTCATCACGCACTGATCACGTGGCTGATCACACACTTATCACGTGACTGATCATGTACAGATCACGTGACTAATCATGAAGTGATCACGTGGCTATCCTTCTCTGATCACGTGGATATCATGCACTGATCACGTGGCTGATCACACACGTATCACGTGACTGATCATGCACTGATCACCTGGCTATCATGCACTGATCACGTGGCTGATCATGCACTGATACCGTGACTGAGCATGGACTGATCACATGACTATCATATAGTGATCACGTGACTTAATGGTGCTGATCATGCGCTGATCATGTTTGCTATTGAGAGAGTCAGTTCCTAGGCAGGTTGATAGGGAGTCTAGGGGTCCCCAAAGAGAGAGAGGTCTGGAATTCTCAAGGAGGAAGAAAGGACAAACTTTTTTCTTTCTCCACATTCCTTAGGATTATATACCAATAATGTATCCTGCCTAAGGACAGTCTTTGGATTCAACCTTCTGTTATTTTAAAATGTTAATTATGGAAGTATACCTGGTCTTTACAAGGATGTATCTTGCCTGAGGACAGTGTTATCTTAAAATGTAAATTATGGGAGTAGGTCAGAGGAGGTCTTTACAACCTCCAGACATTCTTTGGATTATATAACCTCATTATTAACACTAGCAAGCGGGTACTCTTTCTGCCCCCTTCTGATGCCTATGTCAGAAGCTTTCTCTATCTCCTTTATACTTTAATAAAACTTTACTACACAAAAGCTCTGAGCGATCAAGCCTCGTCTCTGGCCCCGGATTGAATTCTTCTCCTCCGGGGCCCAAGAATCCCGGTGTATTCGCGTGATTCAACAACAACCTTTCATCTTGGGGGCTCGTCCGGGATCCGTCAGGACAAGGTAAGGATGCTTGGAGCTTTAGTTCTTTGTTCTCTTGGCGAACACGTTTTCTGCTGTGCTTTACTAACTCTACCGTGTGCTTGTGTGAATGAATGGCATGCCCTGCGTGAAACAAGTAAGGAGCTCTGCTCTGCGGTTCCACGGTGATCTCATAGGTCTTATGGCAGAAACCTGTCGGGGGTTATACCGACCTGCCAATGCCAAGAGGCACCCAATGTCTCCTTCGGGAACCGACCAGAAATGGGCAAAGCGTGTGGACCGAACTCTCCTTTCTCGGTCAAACTTTTCGGTCTCTTTGACCATTTCATAACTCCTTGGGAATTAGAAGTACTAACCTAATCTATCGGATCATAGACTTTCAAGGGACTTGTGATATATACTGTTACTGTGTACTGTGGCTTAGGTCCCAAACTTGGATTGGTAGTCAAGAAAGTGTCTAGCCTCGCTAGGAATCGAAAGTTCGGAAGCTAGATGGAGCTCTAGCTCCCAGAACATCTCTGAGGTTAAAGGTTACTCAGATTGGGACTGCGATGGGTTTTTTTTCTTTGGTAATGCCAGCTCTTAGTGGATCAGGAGAGGCTGTTATACTGGTGTGGTGATGCTTGGAAAGAACATCTCAGTTTTATGTTCGCGTCGGTCTTATTGTGGTCAGGAAATACTCAGGGTCATGCACAGGCACTCAGGTGACGAATGTTTCCTACAGCAGTCTTAGCTTGGGAGGCATTCCGGAAGGTTACTCTGATTCACCCCGGGTGACATCAGAGGCAAGCAAGGTTAAGGGTGAAGAGCTGGACGTCAAGTAGGGATGCTATCAAGTCTACCCCTGGTACATCCCCACCCCATCTCGGTGGTAGAGCTGGGAGGGACGAGTACGGCGCCTGCGTCGGTAAGGGACAGACTAAGTCCGACCAGGAAGGAAAAGCTTTTGGTGTAACGTCTGTCTACACCCCCATCTAGAGCAGGGAGGGACGCCTCCGGTAGAAAAAATGGCGCTGGTCGCTTTTTTTCTCTCTTACAGATGGGAGCTAACAATTCCAGCCTCACTCCTTTGAGTGGCTTGGTAATGAATCAGTAGGGAAGAGGGAGAACGAGATAGCGGCCCTCCCCACTGGGAATCAGGCGGTCCCAACTATAGAACCAGACTGGGACTACAACACAGCTAAAGGAAGATGGGATCAGAGTCATTTTGTTAGATGTATTCTTGAAGGACTTAGGCAGGCGCGTTCTAAGCCTTTAAACTATGGCAAATTGGCAGATATAGAACAGGAGGAGAAAGAAGCTCCTGGTAAATTCCTAGATACACTGAGAGAAGGCCTTCGCAGATTCACTGAGATTGATCCCGAAAGTGAAGAGGGAAAAGTGATCTTAAAAGATAGATTTCTTACTCAGTCGGCTCCAGATATCCACCATAAGCTATTAAAACAGGCGTATGGACCAAATCAGTCTTTAGATACTCTGTTACAACTGGCTCAGACAGTCTATTATGGTAGGGAATATGAGGAAAAGAAAGAAAGGCAAAAAAAGACAAACGAAAAGGCGGAAGCCTTCGCCATGGCTATGAAAAACGTTCTTAAACAGCCTGAGAAAAATGCCCAGAGGGACCCAGGTGAAAAGGGATGGGCTTGCTACTGCTGTGGAAAGGAGGGGCACCTCAAGCGGGATTGCCCTCAGGCATCTAAGCCGCCCCCGGCTCCATGTCCGGTCTGCAAAGGACCACACTGGAAGAGAGACTGTCCCCAGAGGCGTAGGTCTCCGGGGTCGGACTCTCAAGACAATCAGGACTGAAGGTGCCCGGGGGTCCCCACACAAGCTCCCATCCTAATTACACCTGAGGAACCCCGGGTATTAATAGTTGTGGGGGGCCAATCCGTCGATTTCCTTTTAGATACTGGGGCAACTTATTCTGTGCTTACTGAAGCCCCTGGCCCACTTTCTTCCCGATCCGCTTCCGTAATGGGACTGTCTGGACGAGCCAAAAGGTATTATTTCAGTTATTCTTTATCTTGCAACTGGGATTCTGTGCTGTTTTAACACGAGTTTCTGATCGTGCCAGAATCTCCTTCACCCCTTTTGGGAAGGGATATACTGAGCAAGGTCCATGCCTCTGTTTTCATGAATATGGAGCCCTCCCTTTCTCTCCCTTTAGTTGAACAAAATGTAAATCCTAGAGTATGGGCTGATGGAAAATCTGTGGGTCGAGCACAAAATGCTGTTCCTGTAGTTGTTAAGCTCAAAGACCCACACGTATTTCCACATAAGAAGCAGTATCCACTGAAACCTGAAGTTAAGGAAGGGTTAAAACCCATCATCGAAAATTTAAAGGAGCAGAGACTATTAATTCCCTGTAACAGTCCTTGCAACACTCCTATTTTGGGTATAAAGAAATCAAATGGTGAATGGAGACTAGTTCAAGACTTATAAATAATAAATGAGGCTGTAGTTCCTTTACACCCCGTGATGCCTAATCCTTATACTCTATTGTCTGAAATTCCTGAACGGGCCAAATATTTCTCAGTAATTGATTTAAAGGATGCCTTCTATTCAGTGCCTTTGGCAGAAGAAAGTCAATTCCTATTTGCCTTTGAAGACCCTACGCAGCCAGCTTCTCAGTTAACCTGGACAGTTTTGCCCCAGAGATTTCGTGACAGTCCTCACTTATTTGGACAAAGTTTGTCACGAGATTTACAAAACTTTAATAGCTCTGAAGCAGTGGTGTTACAATATGTAGATGATATTTTGCTCTGTGCTGAGACAGAGGAAGCTTGTTCGCGAGCCTCAGAAGATTTCTTAAACTTTCTGGCAGGCTGTGGTTACAAGGCATCAAGAGAAAAGGCTCAGCTTTGTCAACAATCGGTTAGATATCTGGGCCTAATCATATCAGAAGGGACTAGGGCCATAGGCCCTGAGAGAATTAAACCTATACTAAATCACCCCCTACCTATGACTTTAAGACAATTGAGAGGATTTTTGGGAATCACAGGTTACTGTCGCATTTAGATTCCGGGTTATGGGGAACTTGCCCGGCCTTTATATAAACTTATAGCTGAAACTCAGCAGGCCCAAACTGACAAACTGGTTTGGTCTCCAGAAACTCAAAAGGCTTTTAAGGTTCTTCAGACTGCTCTCCTGCAAGCTCCAGCTCTGAGCTTGCCCACAGGGTCAGAATTTAATTTGTTTGTCACTGAAAGAAAAGGTGTGGCATTGGGAGTTTTGACATAACCCCGAGGGCCTCACCAGCAACCTATTGCTTATCTAAGCAGAGAATTAGATGTAGTTTCATGTGGGTGGCCCCACTGCCTAAGAGTAATTGGGGCAGCGGCTTTATTAGCACCTGAAGCTTTAAAAATAATTAATGGACGAAACCTTACTGTACTGACTTCTCATGATGTGAGTGGAATCTTAAATTCTAAGGTTAATATTTGGATGACAGACAGTAGGCTTCTTAAGTATCAGTCATTGTTGTTAGAAGGACCAGTAACTAAACTTAAAGTTTGTGGAAATTTAAATCCTGCCACTTTCCTTCCTGAGAAGGAAAATGAAACACCTGATCACGATTGTTCTCAATTCCTAACTTTAAACTATGCAGCTCGGGAGGATCTAAAGGATACCCCATTAGACAATCCTGACATGGAAATATTTACAGATGGCAGTTCTTTTGTTCAGGATGGAAAGCGTAAAGCGGGTTATGCCGTGGTGACTGCTGAACAGGTTTTGGAAGCAAAATCTCTCCCCCAGGGAATCAGTGCTCAGTTAGTGGAGCTTGTGGCCCTGACCCGAGCTCTAGAGTTAAGCACAGGGCAGCGGATGGGCCTGATAATCTATGTGAGTCTACTTCTGCTGACTCCAAATATCCTGAGTCTGCCATTGGATCCTCAAGACAATGTCTTCTTGTCCTGGGCTCACTCCTATGCTGCATTCCACAATCGGTCTAACTGCTGGGTCTGCGGAGAGCTCCCCTCTTCATCAGTGGAAGGCTTCCTGTGATGGACATCCCCACTTCAAGAAAAAGACTTTCTCCAAGTCTGTGAATACCTTCGACAACAATCACATGCGATGCCTCTTCTTCATCTGATGACATCTACCAACCGTAAAATGGACTGGTGCAACACTTTGCACTTTAACTATGGACATAATGTGACTTTTAATTTTGATTCTAAATGTTTTGTTTTTACTGTTTGCTCCCTGCATCTGTAATTGTATAACTGGATTTGTTTCTAGCCGCATGAAAGCTTTTAAGTTACAAATGGTTGCTCAAACTCCTGCTACTGCTGTAGCTTCCTCCAGCTACTATTTGGGGCCCCTGGATCAGATATCCTCAATATGAGGATTAGGAGAATATGTTGCCTCACCAATTTAGGGACAACGCCCCTTGTCAGCTCGGAAGCAGTTATTGAACGAGAACGACACCCCTTTTCCCTAGGCAACATAATTCTCCTAAAAGAAAAGGGGGGAATGAGAGAGTCAGTTCCTAGGCAGGTTGATAGGAAGTCTAGGGGTCCCCAAAGAGAGAGGGGTCTGGAATTCTCAAGGAGGAAGAAAGGACAAACTTTTTTCTTTCTCCACATTCCTTAGGATTATATACCAATAATGTATCCTGCCTAAGGACAGTCTTTGGATTCAACCTTCTGTTACTTTAAAATGTTAATTATGGAAGTATACCTTGTCTTTACAAGGATGTATCTTGCCTGAGGACAGTGTTATCTTAAAATGTAAATTATGGGAGTAGGTCAGAGGAGGTCTTTACAACCTCCAGACATTCTTTGGATTATATAACCTCATTATTAACACTAGCAAGCGGGTACACTTTCTGCCCCCTTCTGATGCCTATGTCAGAAGCTTTCTCTATCTCCTTTATACTTTAATAAAACTTTACTACACAAAAGCTCTGAGCGATCAAGCCTCGTCTCTGGCCCCGGATTGAATTCTTCTCCTCCGGGGGCCAAGAATCCCGGTGTATTCGCGTGATTCAACAACAACCTTTCACTATCATACACTGATCATGTGCCTCTGGAGGCAATAAACAAAGAGCTGAGTAGGCACGAATCAAACAGTCAGCAGGCAATAATCATGGAACTCAGCTGTGAGGAATCATGCTGCTCAGCTGGCAATAATCAAGCAGCTGAGCAGGCAGGAATTACACAGCACAGCTGGCAATTGTCAAGCAGATGAGCAGACAGTAATCACGCAGCTCAGCAGGCCCTGATCACTTGACTGAGCATGCACTGTTCACGTGGCTGATCATACACTGATCACGTGATTGATCATGCACTGATCACGTGGCTATCATGCACTACTCACGTGGCTGATCATACACTGATCACCTGCCTTGTCATGCACAGATCACGTGACTAATCATGAACTGATCACGTAGCTATCATGCACTGATCTCCTGGCTGATCATGCACTGATCACGTGGCTATCATGCAATGATCACGTGGCTATCATGCACTGATCACTTGGCTGATCATGCACTGATACCGTGACTGAGCATGGACTGATCACATGACTATCATGTAGTGATCACGTGACTTAATGGTGCTGATCATGCGCTGATCATGTTTGCTATCATACACTGATCATGTGCCTCTGGAGGCAATAAACAAAGAGCTGAGTAGGCACGAATCAAACAGTCAGCAGGCAATAATCATGGAACTCACCTGTGAGGAATCATGCTGCTCAGCTGGCAATAATCAAGCAGCTGAGCAGGCAGGAATTACGCAGCACAGCTGGCAATTGTCAAGCAGATGAGCAGACAGTAATCACGCAGCTCAGCAGGCCCTGATCACCTGACTGAGCATGCACTGTTCACGTGGCTGATCATACACTGATCACGTGATTGATCATGCACTGATCACTTGGATATCATGCACTGATCACGTGGCTGATCATACAGTGTTCTCGTGTCTCACCATGCACTGATCACGTGGCTGATCATACACTGCTCAAGTAACTGATCATGCACTGATTACGTGGCTATCATACACTGATCACGTGGCTGAACATGCACTGTTCACGTGGCTGATCACACACCTGTCACGTGACTGATCATGCAGTGATCACGTGGCACTCATGCACTGATCACGTGGCTGATCATACTCTGCTCACGTAACTGATCATGCACACATCACGTGGCTATCATGCACTGCTCACGTGGCTCGTCATGCAATGATCACGTAGCTACTATATACTGGTCACGTGACTCATCATGCACAGATCATGTAAATGATCATGCACTGTTCACGTGACTGATCATGTACTGATCACGTGGCTATCATGCCCTGCTCACGTGGCTGATCATGCAATGATCACGTAGCAACCATGTACTGGTCACGTGACTGATCATGCACTGATCATGTAATTGATCCTGCACAGATCACTTGGCTCATCATGCACTGATCACGTGGCTTATCACACATGTATCACGTTACTGATGATGCACTGATCACGTGGCTCTCATGCACTCATCAGGTGGCTATCATGCACTGATCACGTGGATATCATGCACTGATCACGTGGCTATCATGCACTGATATCATGCACTGATCACGTGGCTGATAACACACATATCACATGACTGATCATGCACTGATCACGTGACAATCACCCACTGATCACGTGGCTATCATGCACTGATCACGTGGCTGATCATGCACTGATACCGTGACTGAGCATGGACTGATCACATGACTATCAGGCAGTGATCACGTGACTTAATGCTGCTGACCATGTGACTGATCATGCGCTGAGCATGTTTGGTATCATACACTGATCATGTGCCTCTGGATGCAATAAAAAAAGAGCTGAGTAGGCATGAATCAAACAGTCAGCAGGCAATAATCATGGAACTCAGCTGTGAGGAATCATGCTGCTCAGCTGGCAATAATCAAGCAGCTGAGCAGGCAGAAATTACACAGCACAGCTGGCAATTGTCAAGCAGATGACAGGCAGGAATCATGCAGCTCAGCTGGCAATTGTCAAGCAGATGAGCAGACACTAATCACGCAGCTCAGCAGGCCCTGATCACGTGACTGAGCATGCACTGTTCACGTGGCTGATCATACACTGATCACGTGATTGATCATGCACTGATCACTTGGATATCATGCACTGATCACGTGGCTAGTCATACACCTTTCACGTGTCTGACCATGCACTGATCACGTGGCTGATCATACACTGCTCACGTAACTGATCATGCACTGATCACGTAATTGATCATGCACTGATCACGTGGCTGATCATGAAATGATCACGTAGCTTCCATGTACTGGTCCCGTGAATGATCATGCACTGATCACTTAATTTATCATGCACTGATCACGTGGCTGATCATGCACTGAACACGTGACTGATCATGCACTGATCACGTGGCTATCATGCACTGCTCACGTGGCTGATCATGCAGTGATCACGCAGCTACCATGTACTGGTCACATGACTGATCATGCACTGCTCACGTAATTGATCATGCACTGATCACCTGGCTTATCATGCATTGATTATGTGACTGATCATGTGCTGATCATGTTTGGTGTCACACACTGATCATGTGCCTCTGGAGGCAATGAACATAGAGCGGAGTAGGCAGGAATCAGTCAGCAGGCTATAATCATGGAACTCACTTCTGAGAAATCATGCTGCTCAGCTGGCAATAATCAAGTAGATGAGCAGGCAGGAATTACGCAGCACAGGTGGTAATTGTCAAGGAAATGACAGGCAGGAATCATGCAGCTCAGCTGGAAATTGTCAAGTAGATGAGCAGACAGTAATCACGCAGCTCAGCAGGCCCTGATCACGTGACTGAGCATGCACTGTTCACGTGGCTGATCACACACCTATCACGTGACTGATCATGCACTGATCATGTGACTGATCATGCACTGATCACGTAGCTATCTTGCACTGATCACTTTGCTGATCATACACTCATCACGGGACTGATCGTGCACTGATCACGGCGCTATCATGCATTGACTACATGACTCCACATACACTGATCACGTGGATGAACATGCACTGATCACGTGACTGACCATGCACTGATCACGTGACTGATCATGCACTGATCACATGTCTGATCATGCACCGATCACGTGGCTATAATGCACTGCTCACGTGGCTGATCAGGCAATGATCACGTAGCTACCATGTACTGGTCACGTGACTGATCATGCACTGATCACGTAATTGATCATGCACTGATCATGTGGCTGATCATGCACTGACCACGTGGCTGATCATACATTGATCACGTGACTGATCATGCACTGATCACGTGACTGACCATGCACTGATCACGTCTATATCATGCACTGATCACATGACTGCCCATGCACTGGTCACGTGAATGATCATACACTGATCATATGACAGATCATGCAGTGATCACGTGGCTATCATGCACTGATCAAGTGGCTGATCATACTCTGCTCCCGAAACTGATCATGCACTGATCATGTGACTATCATGCACTGCTCACGTGGCTGAACATGCAATGATCAATTAGCTACCATGTACTGGTCAAGTGACTGATCATGCACTGATCACGTAATTGATCATGCACTGATCACGTGGCTGATCATGCACTAATCACGTGACTGGTCATGCACTGATCTCGTGGCTGATCATGCACAGATCACGTAAAAGATCATGCACTGTTCCCGTGACTGATCATGTACTGATCACGTGACTGATCATGCACTGATCACGTGGCTATCATGCTCTCCTCACGTGAGTGATCATGCAGTGATCACGTAGCAATCAGGTACTGGTCACCTGACTGATCATGCACTGATCATGTAATTGATCCAGCACTGATCACGTGGCTCATCATGCACTGATCACGTGACTGTTCTCGCACTGATCACTTGACTGATCATGCACTGATCACGTGGCTATAATGCCCTGATTACTTGGCTGATCATACACTTTTCACGTGCCTGGTCATGCACAGATCACGTGACTAATAATGAACTTATCACGTGACTATAATGCACTGATCACGTGGCTGATCATACACTGTTCAAGTTCCTGGTCATGCACAGATCACGTGACTAATCATGAACTTATCACGTGGCTATAATTCACTGATCACGTGAATATCACGCACTGATTACGTGCCTGTCAGGCACAGATCACGTGACTAATCATGAACTGATCACTTAGGTATCATGCACTGATCACGTGGCTGATCATACACTGTTCACGTGTCTGATCATAGACTGATAACGTGGCTGATCATACACTGCTCACTTAGCTGATCTGCACTGATCACGTGTCTATCATGCAGTGCTCACGTGGCTGATCCTGCAATGATCACGTAGCTTACATGTACTGGTCACGTGACTGATCATGCAATGCTAATGTAATTGATCATGCACTGATCACGTGACTGATCATGTACTGACCACGTGATTGATCATGCACTGATCACGTGTCTATCATGCACTGCTTACGTGGCTGATCATACAATGTTCACATAGCTACCATGTACTGGTCACATGACTGATCATGCACTGATCACGTAATTGATCATGCACTGATCAAGTGGCTGATCATACACTGATCACGTGACTGATCATGCACTCTTCACGAGACTCATCATGCACTGATCACCTGGCTATCATGCACTGATCATGTGGCTGATCATACACTGATCACGTGACTGATCATGCACTGTTCACGAGACTGATCATGCACTGATCACGTGGATATCATGCACTGATCACGTGTTTGATCATACACTGTTCACGTGTCTGACCATGCACTGCTCACGTGGCTGATCATACACTGTTCACGTAACTGATCATGCACTGATCACGTGGATATCATGCACTGATCACGTGGCTGAATATGCACTGTTCACATGGCTTATCGCACACTTGTCACGTGACTGATCATGCACTGATCACGTGGCACTCATGCAAAATCACGTGGCTGATCATATTCTGCTCACGTAACTGATCATGCACACATCAGGTGGCTATAATGCACTTCTCACCTGGCTGGTCATGCAATGTTCAGGTAACTACCATATACTGGTCACGTGACTCATCATGCACAGATCACGTAAATGATCATGGACTGTTCACGTGACTGATCATGTACTGATCACGTGACTGATCACGCACTGATCACGTGGCACTCATGCACTGATCACATGGCTGATCATACTCTGCTCACGTAACTGATCATGCACACATCACGTGGCTATCATGCACTGCTCACGTGGTTCATCATGCAATGATCATGTAGCTACTATATACTGGTCACGTGACTCATCATGCACAGATCATGTAAATGATCATGCACTATTCACATGACAGATCATGTACTGATCACGTGGATATCATGCCCTGCTCACGTGGCTGATCATGCAATGATCACGTAGCAACCATGTACTGGTCACGTTACTGATCATGCACTGATCACGTAATTGATCCTGCACAGATCACGTGGCTCATCATGCACTGATCACGTGGCTTATCACACATGTATCACGTGACTGATCATGCACTGATCACGTGGCCCTCATGCACTGATCACGTGGCTATCATGCACTGATCATGTGGATATCATGCACTGATCACGTGGCTATCATGCACTGATATCATGCACTGATCACGTGGCTGATAACACACGTATCACATGACTGATCATGCACTGATCACGTGACAATCACGCACTGATCACGTGGCTCATCACGCACTGATCACGTGGCTGATCATGCACTGATCACGTGGCTCATCATGCACTGATCACGTGAATGATCATACACTGATCACGTGACTGATCATGCACTGATCACGTGGCTATCATGCACTGCTCACGTGGCTGATCATGCAATGATCACGCAGCTACGATGTACTAGTCAAATGACTGATGATGTACAGATCACGTGACTAATCATGAATTGATCACGTGGCTATCCTGCACTGATCACGTGGATATCATGCACTGATCACGTGGCTGATCACACACGTGTCACGTGACTGATCATGCAGTGATCACGTGACTGACCATGCACTGATCACGTGACTGATCATCCACTGAACAGTTGGCTATCATGCACTGATTACTTGGCTGATCATACACTGATCACGTGACTGATAATGCACTGATCATCTGGCTATCATGTACTCATTACCTGGCTATCGTGCACTGATCACGTGTTTGATCATACACTGATCACGAGACTGATCATGCACTGATCACGTCTATATCATGCACTGACACATGACTGCCCATGCACTGGTCACGTAGATGATCATACACTGATCATGTGACAGATCATGCAGTGATCACGTGGCTATCATGCAGTGATCAAGTGGCTGATCATACTCTGCTCCCGAAACTGATCATGCACTGATCACGTGACTATCATGCACTTCTCACGTGGCTGATCATGCAATGATCACGTAGCTACCATGTACTGGTCACGTGACTGATCATGCACTGATCACGTAATTGATCATGCACTGATCATGTGGCTGATCATGCAGTAATCACGTGACTGGTCATGCACTGTTTACGTGGCTGATCATACACTGATCACGTGACTGATCATGCACACATCACGTGGCTGTCATGCACTGCTCACGTGGCTCGTCATGCAATGATCACGTAGCTACCATATACAGGTCACGCGATAGATCATGCACAGATCTCGTAAAAGATCATGCACTGTTCCCGTGACTGATCATGTACTCATCAAGTGACTGATCATGCACTGATCACGTGGCTATCATGCTCTCCTCATGTGGGTGATCATGCAATGATCACGTAGCAACCATGTACTGGTCACCTGACTGATCATGCACTGATCATGTAATTGATCCAGCACTGATCACGTGGCTCATCATGCACTGATCACGTGACTGTTCTCACACTGATCACTTGACTGATCATGCACTGATCACGTGGCTATAATGCCCTGAAACATGGCTGATCATACACTGATAACGTGACTGATCATGCACTGATCACGTGTCTATCATACAGTGCTCACGTGGCTGATCCTGCAATGATCACGTAGCTTACATGTACTGGTCACGTGACTGATCATGCAATGGTAACGTAATTGATCATGCACTGATCACGTGACTGATCATGTACTGATCACGTGGCTGATCATGCACTGATCACGTGTCTATCATGCACTGCTTACGTGGCTGATCATACAATGTTAACATAGCTACCATGTACTGGTCACATGACTGATCATGCACTGATCACGTAATTGATCATGCACTGATCACGTGGCTATCATGCACTGATCACGTGACTGATCATACACTGATAACGTGACTGATCATGCACTGTTCACGAGACTGATCATGCACTGATCACGTGGATATCATGCACTGATCACGTGGCTGATCATGCACTGATCAAGTGGCTATCATGCACTACTCACCTGGCTGATCATGCAATGATCACGTAGCTACTATGTACTGGTCACGTGACTGATCATGCACTGATCACGTAATTGATCATGCACTGGTCATGTGGCTGATCATGCACTGATCACGTGGCTGAACATGCACTGTTCACGTGGCTTATCACACACCTGTCACGTGACTGATCATGCACTGATAACGTGGCACTCATGCACTGATCACGTGGCTGATCATACTCTGCTCACGTAACGGATCATGCACACATCAGGTGGCTATCATGCACTTCTCACCTGGCTGGTCATGCAATGTTCACGTAGCTACCATATACTGGTCACGTGACTGCTCATGCACAGATCACGTAAATGATCATGCACTGTTCACGTGACTGATCATGTACTGATCACGTGACTGATCATGCACTGATCACGTGCCTATCATGCACTGCTCACGTGGCTGATCATGCAATGTTCACGTAGCAACGATGTACTGGTCCCGTGACTGATCTTGCACTAATCACGTAATTAATCCTGCACTGATAACCTGACTCATCATGCACTGATGACATGGCTGATCACACACGTATCACGAGACTGATCATGCACTGATCACGTGGCTATCATGCACTGATCACATGGCTGGTCATACACTGATCACGTGCCTGGTCATGCACAGATTACATGACTGATCATGCACTGATCACCTCACTGATCACGCACTGATAACGTGGCTATCATGCACTACTCACGTGGCTGATCATGGAATGATCATATAGCTACCATGTACCGGTCACGTGACTGATCATACACCCATCAGGTGACTGATCATGCACTGATCACGTGGCTATCATGCACTGTTCATGTGGCTGATCATACACTGATCAACTGCCTGGTCATGCACAGATCACGTGACTAATCATGAACTGATCACCTAGCAATCATTCACTGATCACCTGGCTGATCATGCACTGATAACGTGGCTATCATGCAATGATCACGTGGCTATCATGCACTGATCACGTGGCTGATCATGCACTGATACCGTGACTGAGCATGGACTGATCACATGACTATCATGTAGTGATCACGTGACTTAATGGCGCTGACCATGTGACTGATCATGCGCTGAGCATGTTTGCTATCATACACTGATCATGTGTCTCTGGAGGCAATAAACAAAGAGCTGAGTAGGCACGAATCAAACAGTGAGCAGGCAATAATCATGGAACTCATCTGTGAGGAATCATGCTGCTCAGCTGGCAAAAATCAAGCAGCTGAGCAGGCAGGAATTACCCAGCACAGCTGGCAATTGTCAAACAGATGACAGGCAGGAATCATGCAGCTCAGCTGGCTATTGTCAAGCAGATGAGCAGACAGTAATCACACAGCTCAGCAGGACCTGATCACGTGACTGAGCATGCACTGTTCACCTGGCTGATCATACACTGATCACGTGATTGATCATGCACTGATCACTTGGATATCAAGCACTGATCACGTGGCTGATCATACACTGTTCACGTGTCTGACCCTGCACTGATCACGTGGCTGATCATACACTGTTCACGTAACTGATCATGCACTGATCACGTAATTGATCATGCACTGATCACGTGGCTGATCATGCACTGATCACGTGGCTATCATGCACTGCTCACGTGGCTGATCATGCACTGATCACGTGACTGACCATGCACTTATCACGTGACTGATCATGCACTGATCACGTGGCTGATCATGCACTGATCACGTAATTGATCATGCACTGATCATTTGGCTGATCATGCACTGATCACGTGGCTGATCATGCACTGATCACGTGACTGATCATGCACTGATCACGTGGCTATCATGCACTGCTCACGCGGCTGTTCATGCAATGATCACGTAGCTACCATGTACTGGTCACGTGAGTGATCATGCACTGATCACGTTATTGATCATGCACTGATCAGTTGACTTATCATGCACTGTTCACGTGAGTGATCATTCACTGATCACGTGACTGAATATGCAGTGATCTCGTGGCTATCATGCACTGATCACGTGGTTGATCATGCAAAGATCACCTAGCTACCATATACTGGTCACGTGACTGATCATTCCCTGATCACGTAATTGATCATGCACTGATCACGTGACTGATCATGCACTGATCACGTGGCTATCATGCACTGATCACTTGGCTGGTCATACACTGATCACGTGCCTGGTCATGCACTGATCTGGTGACTGATCATGCACTGAACACGTGACTGATCATGCACTGATCACGTGGCTATCATGCACTACTCACGTGGCTGAACAGGCAATGATCATGTAGCTACCATGTACCGGTCAGGTGACTGATCATACACCCATCAGGTGACGGATCATGCACTGATCACGTGGCTGATCATACACTGATCACCGGCCTGGTCAGGCACAGATCACGTGACAAATCATGAACTGATCACATAGCTATTATGAACTGATAACCTGGCTGATCATGCACTGATCACGTGGCTGATCATGCACTGATACCGTGACTGAGCATGGACTGATCACATGACTATCATGTAGTGATCACGTGACTTAATGGCTCTGATCATGTGAGAGATCATGCGCTGATCATGTTTGCTATCATACACTGATCATGTGCCTCTGGAGGCAATAAACAAAGAGCTGAGTAGGCACGAATCAAACAGTCAGCAGGCAATAATCATGGCACTCAGCTGTGAGGAATCATGCTGCTCAGCTGGCAATAATCAAGCAGCTGAGCAGGCAGGAATTACGCAGCACAGCTGGCAATTGTCAAGCAGATGACAGGCAGGAATCGTGCAGCTCAGCTGGCAATAGTCAAGCAGATGAGCAGACAGTAATCACGCAGCTCAGCAGGCCCTGATCACGTGACTGAGCATGCACTGTTCACGTGGCTGATCATACACTGATCACGTGACTGATCATGCACTGATCACGTGGCTATCATGCACTGATCACGTGGCTGATCATGCACTGATCACGTGGCTGATCATGCACTGATCACGTGACTGATCATGCACTGATCACGTGGCTGATCATGCACTGATCACGTGACTGATCATGCACTGATCACGTGACTGATCATGCACTGATCACGTGGCTATCATGCACTGATCACGTGGCTGATCATGCACTGATCACGCAGCTACTATGTACTGATCACGTGACTGATCATGCACTGATCACGGAATTGATCATGCACTGATCACGTGGCTGATCATGCACTGATCACGTGACTGATCATGCACTGATCACGTGACTGATCATGCACTGATCACGTGGCTATCATGCACTGATCACGTGGCTGATCATGCACTGATCACGTAGCTACCATGTACTGGTCACGTGACTGATCATGCACTGATCACGTAATTGATCATGCACTGATCACGTGGCTGATCATGCACTGATCACGTGACTGATCATGCACTGATCACGTGACTGATCATGCACTGATCACGTGGCTATCATGCACTGATCACGTGGCTGATCATGCACTGATCACGTGCCTGATCATGCACTGATCACGTGACTGATCATGCACTGATCACGTGACTGATCATGCACTGATCACGTGGCTATCATGCACTACTCACGTGGCTGATCATGCAATGATCACGTAGCTACCATGTACTGGTCACGTGACTGATCATGCACTGATCACGTGACTGATCATGCACTGATCACGTGGCTATCATGCACTGATCACGTGGCTGATCATGCACTGATCACGTGCCTGATCATGCACTGATCACGTGACTGATCATGCACTGATCACGTAGCATCATGCACTGATCACGTGGCTGATCATGCACTGATCACGTGGCTGATCATGCACTGATCACGTGGCTATCATGCACTGATCACGTGGCTGATCATGCACTGATACCGTGACTGAGCATGGACTGATCACATGACTATCATGTAGTGATCACGTGACTTAATGGCGCTGATCATGTGACTGATCATGCGCTGATCATGTTTGCTATCATACACTGATCATGTGCCTCTGGAGGCAATAAACAAAGAGCTGAGTAGGCACGAATCAAACAGTCAGCAGGCAATAATCATGGAACTTAGCTGTGAGGAATCATGCTGCTCAGCTGGCAATAATCAAGCAGCTGAGCAGGCAGGAATTACGCAGCACAGCTGGCAATTGTCAAGCAGATGACAGGCAGGAATCGTGCAGCTCAGCTGGCAATTGTCAAGCAGATGAGCAGACAGTAATCACGCAGCTCAGCAGGCCCTGATCACGTGACTGAGCATGCACTGTTCACGTGGCTGATCATACACTGATCACGTGATTGATCATGCACTGATCACTTGGATATCATGCACTGATCACGTGGCTGATCATACACTGATCACGTGACTGATCATGCACTGATCACGTAACTGATCATGCACTGATCACGTGGCTGATCATGCACTGATCACGTGGCTACATGCACTGATCACGTGGCTGATCATGCACTGATCACGTGGCTGATCATGCACTGATCACGTGGCTGATCATGCACTGATCACGTGACTGATCATGCACTGATCACGTGACTGATCATGCACTGATCACGTGGCTATCATGCACTGCTCACGTGGCTGATCATGCAATGATCACGTAGCTACCATGTACTGGTCACGTGACTGATCATGCACTGATCACGTAATTGATCATGCACTGATCACGTGGCTTATCATGCACTGATCATGTGACTGATCATGCACTGATCATGTTTGGTGTCACACTGATCATGTGCCTCTGGAGGCAATGAACATAGAGCTGAGTAGGCAGGAAACAGTCAGCAGGCTATAATCATGGAACTCAGCTCTGAGAAATCATGCTGCTCAGCTGGCAATAATCAAGTAGATGAGCAGGCAGGAATTACGCAGCACAGGTGGCAATTGTCAAGGAGATGACAGGCAGGAATCGTGCAGCTCAGCTGGCAATTGTCAAGCAGATGAGCAGACAGTAATCACGCAGCTCATCAGGCACTGATCACGTGACTGATCATGCACTGATCACGTGGCTGATCACACACTGATCACGTGACTGATCATGCACTGATCACGTGGCTGATCATGCACTGATCACGTGGCTATCATGCACTGATCACGTGACTGATCATGCACTGATCACGTGGCTGATCATGCACTGATCACGTGACTGATCATGCACTGATCACGTGGCTATCATGCACTGATCACGTGGCTGATCATGCACTGATCACGTGCCTGATCATGCACTGATCACGTGACTGATCATGCACTGATCACGTGACTGATCATGCACTGATCACGTGGCTATCATGCACTACTCACGTGGCTGATCATGCAATGATCATGTAGCTACCATGTACTGGTCACGTGACTGATCATACACCCATCAGGTGACTGATCATGCACTGATCACGTGGCTGATCATGCACTGATCACGGACTGATCATGCACTGATCACGTGACTGATCATGCACTGATCACATAGCTATCATGAACTGATCACGTGGCTGATCATGCACTGATCACGTGGCTGATCATGCACTGATACCGTGACTGAGCATGGACTGATCACATGACTATCATGTAGTGATCACGTGACTTAATGGCGCTGATCATGTGACTGATCATGCGCTGATCATGTTTGCTATCATACACTGATCATGTGCCTCTGGAGGCAATAAACGAAGAGCTGAGTAGGCACGAATCAAACAGTCAGCAGGCAATAATCATGGAACTCAGCTGTGAGGAATCATGCTGCTCAGCTGGCAATAATCAAGCAGCTGAGCAGGCAGGAATTACGCAGCACAGCTGGCAATTGTCAAGCAGATGACAGGCAGGAATCGTGCAGCTCAGCTGGCAATAGTCAAGCAGATGAGCAGTCAGTAATCACGCAGCTCAGCAGGCCCTGATCACGTGACTGAGCATGCACTGTTCACGTGGCTGATCATACACTGATCACGTAACTGATCATGCACTGATCACGTGGCTATCATGCACTGATCACGTGGCTGATCATGCACTGATCACGTGGCTGACATGCACTGATCACGTGACTGATCATGCACTGATCACGTGGCTGATCATGCACTGATCACGTGGCTGATCATGCACTGATCACGTGACTGATCATGCACTGATCACGTGGCTATCATGCACTGATCACGTGGCTGATCATGCACTGATCACGCAGCTACTATGCACTGATCACGTGACTGATCATGCACTGATCACGGAATTGATCATGCACTGATCACGTGGCTGATCATGCACTGATCACGTGACTGATCATGCACTGATCACGTGACTGATCATGCACTGATCACGTGGCTATCATGCACTGATCACGTGGCTGATCATGCACTGATCACGTAGCTACCATGTACTGGTCACGTGACTGATCATGCACTGATCACGTAATTGATCATGCACTGATCACGTGGCTGATCATGCACTGATCACGTGACTGATCATGCACTGATCACGTGACTGATCATGCACTGATCACGTGGCTATCATGCACTGATCACGTGGCTGATCATGCACTGATCACGTGGCTGATCATGCACTGATCACATGACTGATCATGCACTGATCACGTGACTGATCATGCACTGATCACGTGGCTATCATGCACTACTCACGTGGCTGATCATGCAATGATCACGTAGCTACCATGTACTGGTCACGTGACTGATCATGCACTGATCACGTGACTGATCATGCACTGATCACGTGGCTATCATGCACTGATCACGTGGCTGATCATGCACTGATCACGTGCCTGATCATGCACTGATCACGTGACTGATCATGCACTGATCACGTGGCATCATGCACTGATCACGTGGCTGATCATGCACTGATCACGTGGCTGATCATGCACTGATCACGTGGCTATCATGCACTGATCACGTGGCTGATCATGCACTGATACCGTGACTGAGCATGGACTGATCACATGACTATCATGTAGTGATCACGTGACTTAATGGCGCTGATCATGTGACTGATCATGCGCTGATCATGTTTGCTATCATACACTGATCATGTGCCTCTGGAGGCAATAAACAAAGAGCTGAGTAGGCGCGAATCAAACAGTCAGCAGGCAATAATCATGGAACTCAGGTGTGAGGAATCATGCTGCTCAGCTGGCAATAATCAAGCAGCTGAGCAGGCAGGAATTACGAAGCACAGCTGGCAATTGTCAAGCAGATGACAGGCAGGAATCATGCAGCTCAGCTGGCAATTTTCAAGCAGATGAGCAGACAGTAATCACGCAGCTCAGCAGGCCCTGATCACGTGACTGAGCATGCACTATTCACGTGGCTGATCATACACTGATCACGTGATTGATCATGCACTGATCACTTGGATATCATGCACTGATCACGTGGCTGATCATACACTGATCACGTGACTGATCATGCACTGATCACGTGGCTGATCATGCACTGATCACGTGGCTGATCATGCACTGATCACGTGGCTACATGCACTGATCACGTGACTGATCATGCACTGATCACGTGACTGATCATGCACTGATCACGTGGCTGATCATGCACTGATCACGTGACTGATCATGCACTGATCACGTGACTGATCATGCACTGATCACGTGGCTATCATGCACTGCTCACGTGGCTGATCATGCAATGATCACGTAGCTACCATGTACTGGTCACGTGACTGATCATGCACTGATCACGTAATTGATCATGCACTGATCACGTGGCTTATCATGCACTGATCATGTGACTGATCATGCACTGATCATGTTTGGTGTCATACACTGATCATGTGCCTCTGGAGGCAATGAACATAGAGCTGAGTAGGCAGGAAACAGTCAGCAGGCTATAATCATGGAACTCAGCTCTGAGAAATCATGCTGCTCAGCTGGCAATAATCAAGTAGATGAGCAGGCAGGAATTACGCAGCACAGGTGGCAATTGTCAAGGAGATGACAGGCAGGAATCGTGCAGCTCAGCTGGCAATTGTCAAGCAGATGAGCAGACAGTAATCACGCAGCTCAGCAGGCCCTGATCACGTGACTGAGCATGCACTGTTCACGTGGCTGATCACACACTGATCACGTGACTGATCATGCACTGATCACGTGGCTATCATGCACTGATCACGTGACTGATCATGCACTGATCACGTATGTATGCACTGATCACGTGGCTATCATGCACTGATCACGTGGCTGATCATGCACTGATCACGTGACTGATCATGCACTGATCACGTGGCTATCATGCACTGATCACGTGGCTGATCATGCACTGATCACGGGACTGATCATGCACTGATCACGTGCTATCATGCACTGATCACATGACTGATCATGCACTGATCACGTGGCTGATCATGCACTGATCACGTGACTGATCATGCACTGATCACGTGACTGATCATGCACTGATCACGTGGCTATCATGCACTGATCACGTGGCTGATCATGCACTGATCACGTGACTGATCATGCACTGATCACGTGACTGATCATGCACTGATCACGTGGCTATCATGCACTGATCACGTGGCTGATCATGCACTGATCACGCAGCTATCATGCACTGATCACGTGACTGATCATGCACTGATCACGTAACTGATCATGCACTGATCACGTGGCTGATCATGCACTGATCACGTGACTGATCATGCACTGATCACGTGGCTATCATGCACTGATCACGTGGCTGATCATGCAATGATCACGCAGCTACCATGTACTGGTCACGTGACTGATCATGCACTGATCACGTGACTGATCATGCACTGATCACGTGGCTATCATGCACTGATCACGTGGCTGATCATGCACTGATCACGTGCCTGATCATGCACTGATCACGTGACTGATCATGCACTGATCACGTGGCTATCATGCACTGATCACGTGGCTGATCATGCACTGATCACGTGGCTGATCATGCACTGATCACGTGGCTGATCATGCACTGATCACGTGGCTGATCATGCACTGATACCGTGACTGAGCATGGACTGATCACATGACTATCATGTAGTGATCACGTGACTTAATGGCGCTGATCATGTGACTGATCATGCGCTGATCATGTTTGCTATCATACACTGATCATGTGCCTCTGGAGGCAATAAACAAAGAGCTGAGTAGGCACGAATCAAACAGTCAGCAGGCAATAATCATGGAACTCAGCTGTGAGGAATCATGCTGCTCAGCTGGCAATAATCAAGCAGCTGAGCAGGCAGGAATTACGCAGCTCAGCTGGCAATTGTCAAGCAGATGAGCAGACAGTAATCACGCAGCTCAGCAGGCCCTGATCACGTGACTGAGCATGCACTGTTCACGTGGCTGATCATACACTGATCACGTGACTGATCATGCACTGATCACTTGGATATCATGCACTGATCACGTGGCTGATCACACACTGTTCACGTGTCTGACCATGCACTGATCACGAGGCTGATCATACACTGCTCACATAACTGATCATGCACTGATCACGTGGCTATCATGCACTGATCACGTGGCTGATCATGCACTGATCACGTGGCTGATCACACACCTGTCACGTGACTGATCATGCACTGATCACGTGGCACTCATGCACTGATCACGTGGCTGATCATACACTGCTCACGTAACTGATCATGCACACATCACGTGGCTATCATGCACTGCTCACGTGGCTGTCATGCAATGATCACGTAGCTACCATATACTGGTCACGTGACTGATCATGCACTGATCACGTAAATGATCATGCACTGATCACGTGACTGATCATGCACTGATCACGTGGCTATCATGCACTGATCACGTGGCTGATCATGCACTGATCACGTAGCTACCATGCACTGATCACGTGGCTGATCATGCACTGATCACGTAGCTGATCATGCACTGATCACGTGGCTATCATGCACTGATCACGTGGCTGATCATGCACTGATCATGCAGCTGACATGCACTGATCACGTGACTGATCATGCACTGATCACGTGATTGATCATGCACTGATCACGTGACTGATCATGCACTGATCACGTGACTGATCATGCACTGATCACGTGGCTATCATGCACTGATCACGTGGCTGATCATGCACTGATCACGTACTGACCATGTACTGGTCACGTGACTGATCATGCACTGATCACGTGACTGATCATGCACTGATCACGTGGCTATCATGCACTGATCACGTGGCTGATCATGCACTGATCACGTGACTGATCATGCACTGATCACGTGACTATCATGCACTGATCACGTGGCTATCATGCACTGATCACGTGGCTATCATGCACTGATCACGTGGCTGATCATGCACTGATCACGTGACTGATCATGCACTGATCACGTGACTGATCATGCACTGATCACGTGGCTATCATGCACTGATCACGTGGCTGATCATGCACTGATCACGTGACTGATCATGCACTGATCACGTGGCTGATCATGCACTGATCACGTAACTGATCATGCACTGATCACGTGGCTATCATGCACTGATCACGTGGCTGATCATGCACTGATCACGTGATGATCATGCACTGATCACGTGGCTATCATGCACTGATCACGTGGCTGATCATGCACTGATCACGTGACTGATCATGCACTGATCACGTGGCTGATCATGCACTGATCACGTGACTGATCATGCACTGATCACGTGGCTATCATGCACTGATATCATGCACTGATCACGTGGCTGATCATGCACTGATCACGTGACTGATCATGCACTGATCACGTGGCTATCATGCACTGATCACGTGGCTGATCATGCACTGATCACGTAGCTACCATGCACTGATCACGTGACTGATCATGCACTGATCACGTGGCTGATCATGCACTGATCACGTGACTGATCATGCACTGATCACGTGGCTGATCATGCACTGATCACGTGGCTATCATGCACTGATCACGTGACTGATCATGCACTGATCACGTGGCTATCATGCACTGATCACGTGACTGATCATGCACTGATCACGTGACTGATCATGCACTGATCACGTGGCTTATCATGCACTGATCATGTGACTGATCATGCACTGATCATGTTTGCTATCATACACTGATCATGTGCCTCTGGAGGCAATGAACAAAGAGCTGAGTAGGCACGAATCAGTAGGCAATAATCATGGAACTCAGCTCTGAGAAATCATGCTGCTCAGCTGGCAATAATCAGGCAGATGAGCAGGCAGGAATTATGCAGCACAGGTGGCAATTGTCAAGCAGATGACAGGCAGGAATCGTGCAGCTCAGCTGGCAATTGTCAAGCAGATGAGCAGACAGTAATCACGCAGCTCAGCAGGCCCTGATCACGTGACTGAGCATGCACTGTTCACGTGGCTGATCACACACTGATCACGTGACTGATCATGCACTGATCACGTGGCTGATCATGCACTGATCACGTGGCTATCATGCACTGATCACGTGGCTGATCATGCACTGATCACGTAGCTACCATGTACAGTCACGTGAATGATCATACACCCATCAGGTGACTGATCATGCACTGATCACGTGGCTATCATGCACTGATCACGTGACTGATCATGCACTGATCACGTCTAATCATGCACTGATCACATGACTGCCATGCACTGATCACGTGGATGATCATACACTAATCATGTGACAGATCATGCACTGATCACGTGGCTGATCATGCACTGATACCGTGACTGAGCATGGACTGATCACATGACTATCATGTAGTGATCACGTGACTTAATGGCGCTGATCATGTGACTGATCATGCGCTGATCATGTTTGCTATCATACACTGATCATGTGCCTCTGGAGGCAATAAACAAAGAGCTGAGTAGGCACGAATCAAACAGTCAGCAGGCAATAATCATGGAACTCAGCTGTGAGGAATCATGCTGCTCAGCTGGCAATAATCAAGCAGCTGAGCAGGCAGGAATTACGCAGCACAGCTGGCAATTGTCAAGCAGATGACAGGCAGGAATCGTGCAGCTCAGCTGGCAATTGTCAAGCAGATGAGCAGACAGTAATCACGCAGCTCAGCAGGCCCTGATCACGTGACTGAGCATGCACTGTCACGTGGCTGATCATGCACTGATCACGTGGCTATCATGCACTGATCACGTGGCTGATCATGCACTGATCACGTGTCTGACATGCACTGATCACGTGGCTGATCATGCACTGCTCACGTAACTGATCATGCACTGATCACGTGGCTATCATGCACTGATATCATGCACTGTCACGTGGCTGATCATGCACTGATCACGTGACTGATCATGCACTGATCACGTGGCTGATCATGCACTGATCACGTGACTGATCATGCACTGATCACGTGGCTGATCATGCACTGATCACGTGACTGATCATGCACTGATCACGTGGCTATCATGCACTGATCACGTGGCTGATCATGCAATGATCACGTAGCTACCATGTACTGGTCACGTGACTGATCATGCACTGATCACGTAATTGATCATGCACTGATCACGTGGCTGATCATGCACTGATCACGTGACTGATCATGCACTGATCACGTGACTGATCATGCACTGATCACGTGGCTATCATGCACTGATCACGTGGCTGATCATGCACTGATCACGTGACTGATCATGCACTGATCACGTGACTGATCATGCACTGATCACGTGGCTATCATGCACTGATCACGTGGCTGATCATGCACTGATCACGTGCTGATCATGCACTGATCACGTGGCTATCATGCACTGATCACGTGGCTGATCATGCACTGATCACGTGGCTACATGCACTGATCACGTGACTGATCATGCACTGATCACGTGACTGATCATGCACTGATCACGTGACTGATCATGCACTGATCACGTGACTGATCATGCACTGATCACGTGGCTATCATGCACTGATCACGTGGCTGATCATGCACTGATCACGTACTGACCATGTACTGGTCACGTGACTGATCATGCACTGATCACGTGACTGATCATGCACTGATCACGTGGCTATCATGCACTGATCACGTGGCTGATCATGCACTGATCACGTGACTGATCATGCACTGATCACGTGACTGATCATGCACTGATCACGTGGCTATCATGCACTGATCACGTGGCTATCATGCACTGATCACGTGGCTGATCATGCACTGATCACGTGACTGATCATGCACTGATCACGTGACTGATCATGCACTGATCACGTGGCTATCATGCACTGATCACGTGGCTGATCATGCACTGATCACGTGTCTGATCATGCACTGATCACGTGGCTGATCATGCACTGATCACGTGACTGATCATGCACTGATCACGTGGCTATCATGCACTGATCACGTGGCTGATCATGCACTGATCACGTGGCTGATCACACATATGTCACGTGACTGATCATGCACTGATCACGTGGCATCATGCACTGATCACGTGGCTGATCATGCACTGATCACGTGACTGATCATGCACTGATCACGTGGCTATCATGCACTGATCACGTGGCTGATCATGCACTGATCACGTAGCTACCATGCACTGGTCACGTGACTGATCATGCACTGATCACGTGACTGATCATGCACTGATCACGTGACTGATCATGCACTGATCACGTGACTGATCATGCACTGATCACGTGGCTGATCATGCACTGATCACGTGGCTGATCATGCACTGATCACGTAACTGATCATGCACTGATCACGTGGCTGATCATGCACTGATCACGTGACTGATCATGCACTGATCACGTGACTGATCATGCACTGATCACGTGGCTATCATGCACTGATCACGTGGCTGATCATGCACTGATCACGCAGCTACCATGCACTGATCACATGACTGATCATGCACTGATCACGTGACTGATCATGCACTGATCACGTGGCTTATCATGCACTGATCATGTGACTGATCATGTGCTGATCATGTTTGGTATCATACACTGATCATGTGCCTCTGGAGGCAATGAACAAAGAGCTGAGTAGGCAGGAAACAGTCAGCAGGCAATAATCATGGAACTCAGCTGTGAGAAATCATGCTGCTCAGCTGGCAATAATCAAGCAGATGAGCAGGCAGGAATTACGCAGCACAGCTGGCAATTGTCAAGCAGATGACAGGCAGGAATCGTGCAGCTCAGCTGGCAATTGTCAAGCAGATGAGCAGACAGTAATCACGCAGCTCAGCAGGCCCTGATCACGTGACTGAGCATGCACTGTTCACGTGGCTGATCATACACTGATCACGTGACTGATCATGCACTGATCACGTGGCTATCATGCACTGATCACGTGGCTGATCATGCACTGATCACGTGACTGATCATGCACTGATCACGTGGCTATCATGCACTGATCACGTGGCTGATCATGCACTGATCACGGGACTGATCATGCACTGATCACGTGCTATCATGCACTGACACATGACTGACATGCACTGATCACGTGGCTGATCATGCACTGATCACGTGACTGATCATGCACTGATCACGTGACTGATCATGCACTGATCACGTGGCTGATCATGCACTGATCACGTGGCTATCATGCACTGATCACGTGACTGATCATGCACTGATCACGTGACTGATCATGCACTGATCACGTAGCTATCATGCACTGATCACGTGGCTGATCATGCACTGATCACGTAGCTATCATGCACTGATCACGTGACTGATCATGCACTGATCACGTGGCTGATCATGCACTGATCACGTGACTGATCATGCACTGATCACGTGACTGATCATGCACTGATCACGTGGCTATCATGCACTGATCACGTGGCTGATCATGCAATGATCACGCAGCTACCATGTACTGGTCACGTGACTGATCATGCACTGATCACGTGACTGATCATGCACTGATCACGTGGCTATCATGCACTATCACGTGGCTGATCATGCACTGATCACGTGCCTGATCATGCACTGATCACGTGACTGATCATGCACTGATCACGTAGCTATCATGCACTGATCACGTGGCTGATCATGCACTGATCACGTGGCTGATCATGCACTGATCACGTGGCTATCATGCACTGATCACGTGGCTGATCATGCACTGATACCGTGACTGAGCATGGACTGATCACATGACTATCATGTAGTGATCACGTGACTTAATGGCGCTGATCATGTGACTGATCATGCGCTGATCATGTTTGCTATCATACACTGATCATGTGCCTCTGGAGGCAATAAACAAAGAGCTGAGTAGGCACGAATCAAACAGTCAGCAGGCAATAATCATGGAACTCAGCTGTGAGGAATCATGCTGCTCAGCTGGCAATAATCAAGCAGCTGAGCAGGCAGGAATTACGCAGCACAGCTGGCAATTGTCAAGCAGATGAGCAGACAGTAATCACGCAGCTCAGCAGGCCCTGATCACGTGACTGAGCATGCACTGTTCACGTGGCTGATCATACACTGATCACGTGATTGATCATGCACTGATCACTTGGATATCATGCACTGATCACGTGGCTGATCATACACTGTTCACGTGTCTGACCATGCACTGATCACGTGGCTGATCATACACTGCTCACGTAACTGATCATGCACTGATCACGTGGCTATCATGCACTGATCACGTGGCTGAACATGCACTGTTCACGTGGCTGATCACACACCTGTCACGTGACTGATCATGCACTGATCACGTGGCACTCATGCACTGATCACGTGGCTGATCATACTCTGCTCACGTAACTGATCATGCACACATCACGTGGCTATCATGCACTGCTCACGTGGCTCGTCATGCAATGATCACGTAGCTACCATATACTGGTCACGTGACTGATCATGCACAGATCACGTAAATGATCATGCACTGTTCACGTGACTGATCATGCACTGATCACGTGGCTATCATGCACTGCTCACGCGGCTGTTCATGCAATGATCACGTAGCTACCATGTACTGGTCACGTGACTGATCATGCACTGATCACGTAATTGATCCTGCACTGATCACGTGGCTCATCATGCACTGATCACGTGGCTGATCACACATGTATCACGTGACTGATCATGCACTGATCACGTGGCTCTCATGCACTGATCACGTGGCTATCATGCACTGATCACGTGGCTATCATGCACTGATCACGTGGCTGATCATGCACTGATATCATGCACTGATCACGTGGCTGATCACACAGGTATCACATGACTGATCATGCACTGATCACGTGAGAATCATGCACTGATCACGTGGCTATCATGCACTGATCACGTGGCTGATCATGCACTGATCACGTGGCTGCCATGCACTGATCACGTGACTGATCATGCACTGATCACGTGACTGATCATGCACTGATCACGTGGCTGATCATGCACTGATCACGTGGCTGATCATGCACTGATCACGTGGCTGATCATGCACTGATCACGTGGATGATCATGCACTGATCACGTGACTGATCATGCACTGATCACGTGGCTATCATGCACTGATCACGTGGCTGATCATGCACTGATCACGCAGCTACATGCACTGTCACGTGACTGATCATGCACTGATCACGTGACTGATCATGCACTGATCACGTGGCTATCATGCACTGATCACGTGGCTGATCACACTGGTATCACGTGACTGATCATGCACTGATCACGTGACTGATCATGCACTGATCACGTGGCTATCATGCACTGATCACGTGGCTGATCATGCACTGATCACGTGACTGATCATGCACTGATCACTGGCTATCATGCACTGATCACGTGGCTATCATGCACTGATCACGTGGCTGATCATGCACTGATCACGTGACTGATCATGCACTGATCACGTCTATATCATGCACTGATCACGTGACTGCCATGCACTGTCACGTGGCTGATCATACACTGATCACGTGACTGATCATGCACTGATCACGTGGCTATCATGCACTGATCACGTGGCTGATCATACACTGATCACGTGACTGATCATGCACTGATCACGTGGCTATCATGCACTGATCACGTGGCTGATCATGCACTGATCACGTGGCTATCATGCACTGATCACGTGACTGATCATGCACTGATCACGTGGCTGATCATGCACTGATCACGTGGCTGATCATGCACTGATCACGTGACTGATCATGCACTGATCACGTGGCTGATCATGCACTGATCACGTGACTGATCATGCACTGATCACGTGGCTATCATGCACTGATCACGTGGCTGATCATGCAATGATCACGTAGCTACCATATACTGGTCACGTGACTGATCATGCACTGATCACGTAAATGATCATGCACTGATCACGTGACTGATCATGCACTGATCACGTGACTGATCATGCACTGATCACGTGGCTATCATGCACTGATCACGTGGCTGATCATGCACTGATCACGTAGCAACCATGTACTGGTCACGTGACTGATCATGCACTGATCACGTAATTGATCATGCACTGATCACGTGGCTGATCATGCACTGATCACGTGACTGATCATGCACTGATCACGTGACTGATCATGCACTGATCACGTGGCTATCATGCACTGATCACGTGGCTGATCATGCACTGATCACGTGGCTGATCATGCACTGATCACGTGACTGATCATGCACTGATCACGTGGCTATCATGCACTGATCACGTGGCTATCATGCACTGATCACGTGGCTGATCATGCACTGATCACGTGACTGATCATGCACTGATCACGTGGTATCATGCACTGATCACGTGGCTGATCATGCACACTCACGTGGCTGATCATGCACTGATCACGTGGCTGATCATGCACTGATCACGTGCTGATCATGCACTGATCACGTGGCTATCATGCACTGATCACGTGGCTGATCATGCACTGATCACGTAGCTTACATGCACTGATCACGTGACTGATCATGCACTGATCACGTAATGATCATGCACTGATCACGTGACTGATCATGCACTGATCACGTGACTGATCATGCACTGATCACGTGGCTATCATGCACTGATCACGTGGCTGATCATGCACTGATCACGTACTGACCATGTACTGATCACGTGACTGATCATGCACTGATCACGTGATTGATCATGCACTGATCACGTGGCTATCATGCACTGATCACGTGGCTGATCATGCACTGATCACGTGACTGATCATGCACTGATCACGTGACTATCATGCACTGATCACGTGGCTATCATGCACTGATCACGTGGCTATCATGCACTGATCACGTGGCTGATCATGCACTGATCACGTGACTGATCATGCACTGATCACGTGACTGATCATGCACTGATCACGTGGCTATCATGCACTGATCACGTGGCTGATCATGCACTGATCACGTGACTGATCATGCACTGATCACGTGGCTGATCATGCACTGATCACGTGACTGATCATGCACTGATCACGTGGCTATCATGCACTGATCACGTGGCTGATCATGCACTGATCACGTGATGATCATGCACTGATCACGTGGCTATCATGCACTGATCACGTGGCTGATCATGCACTGATCACGTGTCTGATCATGCACTGATCACGTGGCTGATCATGCACTGATCACGTGACTGATCATGCACTGATCACGTGGCTATCATGCACTGATATCATGCACTGATCACGTGGCTGATCACACACTGATCACGTGACTGATCATGCACTGATCACGTGGCTATCATGCACTGATCACGTGGCTGATCATGCAATGATCACGTAGCTACCATGCACTGGTCACGTGACTGATCATGCACTGATCACGTGGCTGATCATGCACTGATCACGTGACTGATCATGCACTGATCACGTGGCTGATCATGCACTGATCACGTGACTGATCATGCACTGATCACGTGGCTATCATGCACTGATCACGTGGCTGATCATGCACTGATCACGTGGCTATCATGCACTGATCACGTGACTGATCATGCACTGATCACGTGACTGATCATGCACTGATCACGTGGCTTATCATGCACTGATCATGTGACTGATCATGTGCTGATCATGTTTGCTATCATACACTGATCATGTGCCTCTGGAGGCAATGAACAAAGAGCTGAGTAGGCAGGAATCAGTCAGGCAATAATCATGGAACTCAGCTGAGAAATCATGCTGCTCAGCTGGCAATAATCAAGCAGATGAGCAGGCAGGAATTATGCAGCACAGCTGGCAATTGTCAAGCAGATGACAGGCAGGAATCGTGCAGCTCAGCTGGCAATTGTCAAGCAGATGAGCAGACAGTAATCACGCAGCTCAGCAGGCCCTGATCTCGTGACTGAGCATGCACTGTTCACGTGGCTGATCATACACTGATCACGTGACTGATCATGCACTGATCACGTGGCTATCATGCACTGATCACGTGACTGATCATGCACTGATCACGTAATTGTCATGCACTGATCACGTGGCTATCATGCACTGATCACGTGGCTGATCATGCACTGATCACGTGACTGATCATGCACTGATCACGTAGCTATCATGCACTGATCACGTGGCTGATCATGCACTGATCACGGGACTGATCATGCACTGATCACGGGCTATCATGCACTGATACATGACTGACATGCACTGATCACGTGGCTGATCATGCACTGATCACGTGACTGATCATGCACTGATCACGTGACTGATCATGCACTGATCACGTGGCTATCATGCACTGATCACGTGGCTGATCATGCACTGATCACGTGGCTGATCATGCACTGATCACGTATCTGCCATGCACTGATCACGTGACTGATCATGCACTGATCACGTGACTGATCATGCACTGATCACGTGACTGATCATGCACTGATCACGTGGCTATCATGCACTGATCACGTGGCTGATCATGCACTGATCACGTAGCAACCATGTACTGGTCACGTGACTGATCATGCACTGATCACGTAATTGATCATGCACTGATCACGTGGCTGATCATGCACTGATCACGTGACTGATCATGCACTGATCACGTGACTGATCATGCACTGATCACGTGGCTATCATGCACTGATCACGTGGCTGATCATGCACTGATCACGTGACTGATCATGCACTGATCACGTGACTGATCATGCACTGATCACGTGGCTATCATGCACTGATCACGTGGCTATCATGCACTGATCACGTGGCTGATCATGCACTGATCACGTGACTGATCATGCACTGATCACGTGGTATCATGCACTGATCACGTGGCTGATCATGCACTGATCACGTGGCTGATCATGCACTGATCACGTGGCTGATCATGCACTGATCACGTGGCTGATCATGCACTGATCACGTGGCTATCATGCACTGATCACGTGGCTGATCATGCACTGATCATGCAGCTACATGCACTGATCACGTGACTGATCATGCACTGATCACGTGATTGATCATGCACTGATCACGTGACTGATCATGCACTGATCACGTGACTGATCATGCACTGATCACGTGGCTATCATGCACTGATCACGTGGCTGATCATGCACTGATCACGTAGCTATCATGCACTGATCACGTGACTGATCATGCACTGATCACGTGGCTGATCATGCACTGATCACGTGACTGATCATGCACTGATCACGTGGCTGATCATGCACTGATCACGTGGCTGATCATGCAATGATCACGTAGCTACCATGTACTGATCACGTGACTGATCATGCACTGATCACGTGACTGATCATGCACTGATCACGTGGCTGATCATGCACTGATCACGTGACTGATCATGCACTGATCACGTGACTGATCATGCACTGATCACGTGGCTATCATGCACTGATCACGTGGCTGATCATGCACTGATCACGTAGCTATCATGCACTGATCACGTGACTGATCATGCACTGATCACGTGACTGATCATGCACTGATCACGTGGCTTATCATGCACTGATCATGTGACTGATCATGCGCTGATCATGTTTGCTATCATACACTGATCATGTGCCTCTGGAGGCAATGAACAAAGAGCTGAGTAGGCACGAATCAGTCAGCAGGCAATAATCATGGAACTCAGCTGTGAGAAATCATGCTGCTCAGCTGGCAATAATCAAGCAGCTGAGCAGGCAGGAATTCGCAGCACAGCTGGCAATTGTCAAGCAGATGACAGGCAGGAATCGTGCAGCTCAGCTGGCAATTGTCAAGCAGATGAGCAGACAGTAATCACGCAGCTCAGCAGGCCCTGATCACGTGACTGAGCATGCACTGTTCACGTGGCTGATCACACACTGATCACGTGACTGATCATGCACTGATCACGTGGCTATCATGCACTGATCACGTGGCTGATCATGCACTGATCACGTGTTGTCATGCACTGATCACGTGGCTGATCATGCACTGATCACGTGGCTGATCATGCACTGATCACGTGGCTGATCATGCACTGATCACGTGGCTGATCATGCACTGATCACGTGGCTGATCATGCACTGATCACGTGGCTATCATGCACTGATATCATGCACTGATCACGTGGCTGATCACACTGATCACGTGACTGATCATGCACTGATCACGTGGCTATCATGCACTGATCACGTGGCTGATCATGCAATGATCACGTAGCTACCATGCACTGGTCACGTGACTGATCATGCACTGATCACGTGGCTGATCATGCACTGATCACGTGACTGATCATGCACTGATCACGTGACTGATCATGCACTGATCACGTGGCTATCATGCACTGATCACGTGGCTGATCATGCACTGATCACGTAGCTACCATGTACTGGTCACGTGACTGATCATGCACTGATCACGTAATTGATCATGCACTGATCACGTGGCTTATCATGCATTGATCATGTGATTCATCATGTGCTGATCATGTTTGCTGTCATACACTGATCATGTGCCTCTGGAGGCAATGAACAAAGAGCTGAGTAGGCAGGAATCAGGAGGCAATAATCATGGAACTCAGCTCTGAGAAATCATGCTGCTCAGCTGGCAATAATCAGGTAGATGAGCAGGCAGGAATTCTGCAGCACAGGTGGCAATTGTCAAGCAGATGACAGGCAGGAATCGTACAGCTCAGCTGGCAATTGTCAAGCAGATGAGCAGACAGTAATCACGCAGCTCATCATGCACTGATCACGTGACTGATCATGCACTGATCACGTGGCTGATCATGCACTGATCACGTGACTGATCATGCACTGATCACGTGGCTGATCATGCACTGATCACGTGGCTATCATGCACTGATCACGTGGCTGATCATGCACTGATCATGTAGCTACCATGTACAGTCACGTGAATGATCATACACCCATCAGGTGACTGATCATGCACTGATCACGTGGCTATCATGCACTGATCACGAGACTGATAATGCACTGATCACGTCTATATCATGCACTGATCACATGACTGCCCTTGCACTGATCATGTGGATGATCATACACTAATCATGTGACAGATCATGCACTGATCACGTGGCTGATCATGCACTGATACTGTGACTGAGCATGGACTGATCACATGACTATCATGTAGTGATCACGTGACTTAATGGCGCTGATCATGTGACAGATCATGCGCTGATCATGTTTGCTGTCATACACTGATCATGTGCCTCGGGAGGCAATAAACAAAGAGCTGAGTAGGCACGAATCAAACAGTCAGCAGGCAATAATCATGGAACTCAGCTGTGAGAAATCATGCTGCTCAGCTGGCAATAATCAAGCAGCTGAGCAGGCAGGAATTACGCAGCACAGCTGGAAATTGTCAAGCAGATGACAGGCAGGAATCGTGCAGCTCAGCTGGCAATTGTCAAGCAGATGAGCAGACAGTAATCACGCAGCTCAGCAGGCCCAGATCACGTGACTGAGCATGCACTGTTCACGTGGCTGATCATGCACTGATCACGTGGCTGATCATGCACTGATCACGTGGCTATCATGCACTGATCACGTGGCTGATCATACACTGTTCAAGTGTCTGACAATGCACTGATCACGTGGCTGATCATACACTGCTCTGGTAACTGATCATGCACTGATCACGTGGCTATCATGCACTGATATCATGCACTGTCACGTGGCTGATCACACACGTATCACTTGACTGATCATGCACTGATCACGTGGCTGATCATGCACTGATCACGTGGCTGATCATGCACTGATCACGTAGCTACCATGTACTGATCACGTGACTGATCATGCACTGATCACGTGGCTGATCATGCACTGATCACGTGACTGATCATGCACTGATCACGTGGCTGATCATGCACTGATCACGTGACTGATCATGCACTGATCACGTGGCTATCATGCACTGATCACGTGGCTGATCATGCACTGATCACGTGACTGATCATGCACTGATCACGTGACTGATCATGCACTGATCACGTGGCTATCATGCACTGATCACGTGGCTGATCATGCACTGATCACGTGGCTGATCATGCACTGATCACGTGACTGATCATGCACTGATCACGTGGTATCATGCACTGATCACGTGGCTGATCATGCACTGATCACGTGGCTGATCATGCACTGATCACGTGGCTGATCATGCACTGATCACGTGGCTGATCATGCACTGATCACGTGGCTATCATGCACTGATCACGTGGCTGATCATGCACTGATCACGTAGCTACATGCACTGATCACGTGACTGATCATGCACTGATCACGTGGCTGATCATGCACTGATCACGTGACTGATCATGCACTGATCACGTGACTGATCATGCACTGATCACGTGGCTATCATGCACTGATCACGTGGCTGATCATGCACTGATCACGTAGCTACCATGTACTGATCACGTGACTGATCATGCACTGATCACGTGGCTGATCATGCACTGATCACGTAACTGATCATGCACTGATCACGTGGCTGATCATGCACTGATCACGTGGCTGATCATGCAATGATCACGTAGCTACCATGCACTGGTCACGTGACTGATCATGCACTGATCACGTGACTGATCATGCACTGATCACGTGGCTGATCATGCACTGATCACGTGACTGATCATGCACTGATCACGTGACTGATCATGCACTGATCACGTGGCTATCATGCACTGATCACGTGGCTGATCATGCACTGATCACGCAGCTATCATGCACTGGTCACATGACTGATCATGCACTGATCACGTGACTGATCATGCACTGATCACGTGGCTTATCATGCACTGATCATGTGACTGATCATGCGCTGATCATGTTTGGTATCATACACTGATCATGTGCCTCTGGAGGCAATGAACAAAGAGCTGAGTAGGCACGAATCAGTCAGCAGGCTATAATCATGGAACTCAGCTGTGAGAAATCATGCTGCTCAGCTGGCAATAATCAAGCAGCTGAGCAGGCAGGAATTCTGCAGCACAGCTGGCAATTGTCAAGCAGATGACAGGCAGGAATCGTGCAGCTCAGCTGGCAATTGTCAAGCAGATGAGCAGACAGTAATCACGCAGCTCAGCAGGCCCTGATCACGTGACTGAGCATGCACTGTTCACGTGGCTGATCACACACTGATCACGTGAATGATCATGCACTGATCACGTGGCTATCATGCACTGATCACGTGGCTGATCATGCACTGATCACGTGTTGTCATGCACTGATCACGTGGCTATCATGCACTGATCACGTGGCTGATCATGCACTGATCACGTGGCTGATCATGCACTGATCACGTGGCTGATCATGCACTGATCACGTAACTGATCATGCACTGATCACGTGGCTATCATGCACTGATATCATGCACTGATCACGTGGCTGATCATACACTATCACGTGACTGATCATGCACTGATCACGTGGCTATCATGCACTGATCACGTGGCTGATCATGCAATGATCACGTGGCTACCATGCACTGGTCACGTGACTGATCATGCACTGATCACGTGGCTGATCATGCACTGATCACGTGACTGATCATGCACTGATCACGTGACTGATCATGCACTGATCACGTGGCTATCATGCACTGATCACGTGGCTGATCATGCACTGATCACGTAGCTACCATGTACTGGTCACGTGACTGATCATGCACTGATCACGTAATTGATCATGCACTGATCACGTGGCTTATCATGCACTGATCATGTGATTCATCATGTGCTGATCATGTTTGCTGTCATACACTGATCATGTGCCTCTGGAGGCAATGAACAAAGAGCTGAGTAGGCAGGAATCAGCAGGCAATAATCATGGAACTCAGCTCTGAGAAATCATGCTGCTCAGCTGGCAATAATCAAGTTGATGAGCAGGCAGGAATTCTGCAGCACAGGTGGCAATTGTCAAGCAGATGACAGGCAGGAATCGTACAGCTCAGCTGGCAATTGTCAAGCAGATGAGCAGACAGTAATCACGCAGCTCATCATGCACTGATCACGTGACTGATCATGCACTGATCACGTGGCTGATCACACACTGATCACGTGACTGATCATGCACTGATCACGTGGCTGATCATGCACTGATCACGTGGCTATCATGCACTGATCACGTGGCTGATCATGCACTGATCATGTAGCTACCATGTACAGTCACGTGAATGATCATACACCCATCAGGTGACTGATCATGCACTGATCACGTGGCTATCATGCACTGATCACGTGACTGATCATGCACTGATCACGTCTAATCATGCACTGATCACATGACTGCCCATGCACTGATCACGTGGATGATCATACACTAATCATGTGACAGATCATGCACTGATCACGTGGCTGATCATGCACTGATACCGTGACTGAGCATGGACTGATCACATGACTATCATGTAGTGATCACGTGACTTAATGGCGCTGATCATGTGACTGATCATGCGCTGATCATGTTTGCTATCATACACTGATCATGTGCCTCTGGAGGCAATAAACAAAGAGCTGAGTAGGCACGAATCAAACAGTCAGCAGGCAATAATCATGGAACTCAGCTGTGAGGAATCATGCTGCTCAGCTGGCAATAATCAAGCAGCTGAGCAGGCAGGAATTACGCAGCACAGCTGGCAATTGTCAAGCAGATGACAGGCAGGAATCGTGCAGCTCAGCTGGCAATTGTCAAGCAGATGAGCAGACAGTAATCACGCAGCTCAGCAGGCCCTGATCACGTGACTGAGCATGCACTGTTCATGTGTCTGATCATGCACTGATCACGTGGCTGATCATGCACTGATCACGTGGCTATCATGCACTGATCACGTGGCTGATCATACACTGTTCACGTGTCTGACATGCACTGATCACGTGGCTGATCATACACTGCTCACGTAACTGATCATGCACTGATCACGTGGCTATCATGCACTGATATCATGCACTGTCACGTGGCTGATCACACACTGATCACGTGACTGATCATGCACTGATCACGTGGCTATCATGCACTGATCACGTGGCTGATCATGCAATGATCACGTAGCTATCATGCACTGGTCACGTGACTGATCATGCACTGATCACGTGGCTGATCATGCACTGATCACGTGACTGATCATGCACTGATCACGTGACTGATCATGCACTGATCACGTGACTGATCATGCACTGATCACGTGGCTATCATGCACTGATCACGTGGCTGATCATGCACTGATCACGTAGCTACCATGTACTGGTCACGTGACTGATCATGCACTGATCACGTAATTGATCATGCACTGATCACGTGGCTTATCATGCACTGATCATGTGACTGATCATGTGCTGATCATGTTTGCTGTCATACACTGATCATGTGCCTCTGGAGGCAATGAACAAAGAGCTGAGTAGGCAGGAATCAGTAGGCAATAATCATGGAACTCAGCTCTGAGAAATCATGCTGCTCAGCTGGCAATAATCAAGCAGATGAGCAGGCAGGAATTATGCAGCACAGGTGGCAATTGTCAAGCAGATGACAGGCAGGAATCGTGCAGCTCAGCTGGCAATTGTCAAGCAGATGAGCAGACAGTAATCACGCAGCTCAGCAGGCCCTGATCACGTGACTGAGCATGCACTGTTCACGTGGCTGATCATACACTGATCACGTGACTGATCATGCACTGATCACGTGGCTATCATGCACTGATCACGTGGCTGATCATGCACTGATCACGTGGCTGATCATGCACTGATCACGTGGCTGATCATGCACTGATCACGTGACTGATCATGCACTGATCACGTGGCTATCATGCACTGATCACGTGGCTGATCATGCACTGATCACGGGACTGATCATGCACTGATCACGGGCTATCATGCACTGACACATGACTGACATGCACTGATCACGTGGATGATCATGCACTGATCACGTGACTGATCATGCACTGATCACGTGACTGATCATGCACTGATCACGTGGCTATCATGCACTGATCACGTGGCTGATCATGCACTGATCACGTGGCTGATCATGCACTGATCACGTAGCTGCCATGCACTGATCACGTGACTGATCATGCACTGATCACGTGACTGATCATGCACTGATCACGTGACTGATCATGCACTGATCACGTGGCTATCATGCACTGATCACGTGGCTGATCATGCACTGATCACGTAGCAACCATGTACTGGTCACGTGACTGATCATGCACTGATCACGTAATTGATCATGCACTGATCACGTGGCTGATCATGCACTGATCACGTGACTGATCATGCACTGATCACGTGACTGATCATGCACTGATCACGTGGCTATCATGCACTGATCACGTGGCTGATCATGCACTGATCACGTGGCTGATCATGCACTGATCACGTGACTGATCATGCACTGATCACGTGGCTATCATGCACTGATCACGTGGCTATCATGCACTGATCACGTGGCTGATCATGCACTGATCACGTGACTGATCATGCACTGATCACGTGGTATCATGCACTGATCACGTGGCTGATCATGCACTGATCACGTGACTGATCATGCACTGATCACGTGGCTGATCATGCACTGATCACGTGGCTGATCATGCACTGATCACGTGGCTATCATGCACTGATCACGTGGCTGATCATGCAATGATCACGTAGCTACATGCACTGATCACGTGACTGATCATGCACTGATCACGTAATTGATCATGCACTGATCACGTGACTGATCATGCACTGATCACGTGACTGATCATGCACTGATCACGTGGCTATCATGCACTGCTCACGTGGCTGATCATGCAATGATCACGTAGCTACCATGTACTGGTCACGTGACTGATCATGCACTGATCACGTAATTGATCATGCACTGATCACGTGGCTGATCATGCACTGATCACGTGACTGATCATGCACTGATCACGTGACTGATCATGCACTGATCACGTGGCTATCATGCACTGATCACGTGGCTGATCATGCACTGATCACGTGACTGATCATGCACTGATCACGTGACTGATCATGCACTGATCACGTGGCTATCATGCACTGATCACGTGGCTGATCATGCACTGATCACGTGACTGATCATGCACTGATCACGTGGCTGATCATGCACTGATCACGTGACTGATCATGCACTGATCACGTGGCTATCATGCACTGATCACGTGGCTGATCATGCACTGATCACGTGACTGATCATGCACTGATCACGTAGCTACATGCACTGATCACGTGACTGATCATGCACTGATCACGTAACTGATCATGCACTGATCACGTGACTGATCATGCACTGATCACGTGACTGATCATGCACTGATCACGTGGCTATCATGCACTGATCACGTGGCTGATCATGCACTGATCACGTAGCTACCATGCACTGATCACGTGACTGATCATGCACTGATCACGTAATTGATCATGCACTGATCACGTGGCTGATCATGCACTGATCACGTGACTGATCATGCACTGATCACGTGACTGATCATGCACTGATCACGTGGCTATCATGCACTGATCACGTGGCTGATCATGCACTGATCACGTGGCTGATCATGCACTGATCACGTGACTGATCATGCACTGATCACGTGACTGATCATGCACTGATCACGTGGCTATCATGCACTGATCACGTGGCTGATCATGCACTGATCACGTAGCTACCATGCACTGGTCACGTGACTGATCATGCATGATCACGTGACTGATCATGCACTGATCACGTGGCTATCATGCACTGATCACGTGGCTGATCATGCACTGATCACGTGACTGATCATGCACTGATCACGTGACTGATCATGCACTGATCACGTGGCTATCATGCACTGATCACGTGGCTGATCATGCACTGATCACGTGGCTATCATGCACTGATCACGTGGCTGATCATGCACTGATCACGTGGCTATCATGCACTGATCACGTGACTGATCATGCACTGATCACGTACTGATCATGCACTGATCACGTGGCTGATCATGCACTGATCACGTGGCTGATCATGCACGATCACGTGACTGATCATGCACTGATCACGTGGCTATCATGCACTGATCACGTGGCTATCATGCACTGATCACGTGGCTGATCATGCACTGATCACGTGGCTATCATGCACTGATCACGTGACTGATCATGCACTGATCACGTGACTGATCATGCACTGATCACGTGACTGATCATGCACTGATCACGTGACTGATCATGCACTGATCACGTGACTGATCATGCACTGATCACGTGACTGATCATGCACTGATCACGTGGCTATCATGCACTGATCACGTGGCTGATCATGCACTGATCACGTGCTACATGTACTGATCACGTGACTGATCATGCACTGATCACGTGACTGATCATGCACTGATCACGTGGCTTATCATGCACTGATCATGTGACTGATCATGCGCTGATCATGTTTGCTATCATACACTGATCATGTGCCTCTGGAGGCAATGAACAAAGAGCTGAGTAGGCAGGAATCAGTCAGGCAATAATCATGGAACTCAGCTGTGAGAAATCATGCTGCTCAGCTGGCAATAATCAACAGATGAGCAGGCAGGAATTATGCAGCACAGCTGGCAATTGTCAAGCAGATGACAGGCAGGAATCGTGCAGCTCAGCTGGCAATTGTCAAGCAGATGAGCAGACAGTAATCACGCAGCTCAGCAGGCCCTGATCACGTGACTGAGCATGCACTGTTCACGTGGCTGATCATACACTGATCACGTGACTGATCATGCACTGATCACGTGGCTATCATGCACTGATCACGTGACTGATCATGCACTGATCACGTGACTGTCATGCACTGATCACGTGGCTGATCATGCACTGATCACGTGGCTGATCATGCACTGATCACGTGACTGATCATGCACTGATCACGTGGCTATCATGCACTGATCACGTGGCTGATCATGCACTGATCACGGACTGATCATGCACTGATCACGGGCTATCATGCACTGACTCATGACTCATGCACTGATCACGTGCTGATCATGCACTGATCACGTGACTGATCATGCACTGATCACGTGACTGATCATGCACTGATCACGTGGCTATCATGCACTGATCACGTGGCTGATCATGCACTGATCACGTGACTGATCATGCACTGATCACGTGGCTGATCATGCACTGATCACGTGACTGATCATGCACTGATCACGTGGCTATCATGCACTGATCACGTGACTGATCATGCACTGATCACGTGGCTGATCATGCACTGATCACGTGACTGATCATGCACTGATCACGTGGCTGATCATGCACTGATCACGTGGCTGATCATGCACTGATCACGTGACTGATCATGCACTGATCACGTGGCTATCATGCACTGATCACGTGGCTGATCATGCACTGATCACGTGGCTATCATGCACTGATCACGTGACTGATCATGCACTGATCACGTATTGATCATGCACTGATCACGTGGCTGATCATGCACTGATCACGTGACTGATCATGCACTGATCACGTGACTGATCATGCACTGATCACGTGGCTATCATGCACTGATCACGTGGCTGATCATGCACTGATCACGTAGCTACCATGCACTGATCACGTGACTGATCATGCACTGATCACGTAATTGATCATGCACTGATCACGTGACTGATCATGCACTGATCACGTGGCTGATCATGCACTGATCACGTGGCTGATCATGCACTGATCACGTGGCTGATCATGCACTGATCACGTGACTGATCATGCACTGATCACGTGGCTATCATGCACTGATCACGTGGCTGATCATGCACTGATCACGTGACTGATCATGCACTGATCACGTGACTGATCATGCACTGATCACGTGGCTATCATGCACTGATCACGTGGCTGATCATGCACTGATCACGTGACTGATCATGCACTGATCACGTGACTGATCATGCACTGATCACGTGGCTATCATGCACTGATCACGTGGCTGATCATGCAATGATCACGTAGCTACCATGTACTGGTCACGTGACTGATCATGCACTGATCACGTGACTGATCATGCACTGATCACGTGGCTGATCATGCACTGATCACGTGACTGATCATGCACTGATCACGTGACTGATCATGCACTGATCACGTGGCTATCATGCACTGATCACGTGGCTGATCATGCACTGATCACGTGGCTGATCATGCACTGATCACGTGACTGATCATGCACTGATCACATGACTATCATGCACTGATCACGTGACTTCATGCACTGATCACGTGACTGATCATGCACTGATCATGTTTGCTATCATACACTGATCATGCAATGATCACGTAGCTATCATGCACTGATCACGTGACTGATCATGCACTGATCACGTGACTGATCATGCACTGATCACGTGACTGATCATGCACTGATCACGTGGCTATCATGCACTGATCACGTGCCTGATCATGCACTGATCACGTGACTGATCATGCACTGATCACGTGACTGATCATGCACTGATCACGTGGCTATCATGCACTGATCACGTGGCTGATCATGCACTGATCACGTAGCTATCATGCACTGATCACGTGACTGATCATGCACTGATCACGTGATTGATCATGCACTGATCACGTGGCTGATCATGCACTGATCACGTGACTGATCATGCACTGATCACGTGGCTGATCATGCACTGATCACGTGGCTATCATGCACTGATCACGTGACTGATCATGCACTGATCACGTGACTGATCATGCACTGATCACGTGGCTGATCATGCACTGATCACGTGACTGATCATGCACTGATCACGTGGCTATCATGCACTGATCACGTGGCTATCATGCACTGATCACGTGGCTGATCATGCACTGATCACGTAGCTACCATGCACTGATCACGTGACTGATCATGCACTGATCACGTGGCTGATCATGCACTGATCACGGGACTGATCATGCACTGATCACGTGACTGATCATGCACTGATCACGTGGCTATCATGCACTGATCACGTGGCTGATCATGCACTGATCACGTGTCTGATCATGCACTGATCACGTGGCTGATCATGCACTGATCACGTAACTGATCATGCACTGATCACGTGGCTATCATGCACTGATCACGTGGCTGATCATGCACTGATCACGTGGCTGATCACACACTGTCACGTGACTGATCATGCACTGATCACGTGGCATCATGCACTGATCACGTGGCTGATCATACACTGATCACGTGACTGATCATGCACTGATCACGTGGCTATCATGCACTGATCACGTGGCTGATCATGCAATGATCACGTAGCTACCATGCACTGATCACGTGACTGATCATGCACTGATCACGTAAATGATCATGCACTGATCACGTGACTGATCATGCACTGATCACGTGACTGATCATGCACTGATCACGTGGCTATCATGCACTGATCACGTGGCTGATCATGCACTGATCACGTAGCTACATGCACTGATCACGTGACTGATCATGCACTGATCACGTAATTGATCATGCACTGATCACGTGGCTGATCATGCACTGATCACGTGGCTGATCATGCACTGATCACGTGACTGATCATGCACTGATCACGTGGCTATCATGCACTGATCACGTGGCTATCATGCACTGATCACGTGGCTATCATGCACTGATCACGTGGCTGATCATACACGATCACGTGACTGATCATGCACTGATCACGTGGCTATCATGCACTGATCACGTGGCTGATCATGCACTGATCACGTAGCTATCATGCACTGATCACGTGACTGATCATGCACTGATCACGTGACTGATCATGCACTGATCACGTGGCTGATCATGCACTGATCACGTGACTGATCATGCACTGATCACGTGGCTGATCATGCACTGATACCGTGACTGAGCATGGACTGATCACATGACTATCATGTAGTGATCACGTGACTTAATGGCGCTGATCATGTGACTGATCATGCGCTGATCATGTTTGCTATCATACACTGATCATGTGCCTCTGGAGGCAATAAACAAAGAGCTGAGTAGGCACGAATCAAACAGTCAGCAGGCAATAATCATGGAACTCACTGTGAGGAATCATGCTGCTCAGCTGGCAATAATCAAGCAGCTGAGCAGGCAGGAATTACGCAGCACAGCTGGCAATTGTCAAGCAGATGACAGGCAGGAATCGTGCAGCTCAGCTGGCAATTGTCAAGCAGATGAGCAGACAGTAATCACGCAGCTCAGCAGGCCCTGATCACGTGACTGAGCATGCACTGTTCACGTGGCTGATCATACACTGATCACGTGATTGATCATGCACTGATCACTTGGATATCATGCACTGATCACGTGGCTGATCATACACTGTTCACGTGTCTGACCATGCACTGATCACGTGGCTGATCATACACTGCTCACGTAACTGATCATGCACTGATCACGTGGCTATCATGCACTGATCACGTGGCTGATCATGCACTGATCACGTGACTGATCATGCACTGATCACGTGGCTATCATGCACTGATCACGTGGCTGATCATGCACTGATCACGTGGCTATCATGCACTGATCACGTGACTGATCATGCACTGATCACGTAACTGATCATGCACTGATCACGTGGCTGATCATGCACTGATCACGTGGCTGATCATGCACTGATCACGTGACTGATCATGCACTGATCACGTGACTGATCATGCACTGATCACGTGGCTATCATGCACTGATCACGTGGCTGATCATACTGATCACGTGGCTGTCATGCACTGATCACGTGGCTGATCATGCACTGATCACGTGACTGATCATGCACTGATCACGTGGCTATCATGCACTGATCACGTGGCTATCATGCACTGATCACGTGGCTGATCATGCACTGATCACGTGGCTATCATGCACTGATCACGTGACTGATCATGCACTGATCACGTGGCTATCATGCACTGATCACGTGGCTGATCATGCACTGATCACGTGGCTGATCACACACTGTCACGTGACTGATCATGCACTGATCACGTGGCTATCATGCACTGATCACGTGGCTGATCATGCACTGATCACGTGACTGATCATGCACTGATCACGTGGCTATCATGCACTGATCACGTGGCTGATCATGCAATGATCACGTAGCTACCATGCACTGATCACGTGACTGATCATGCACTGATCACGTGACTGATCATGCACTGATCACGTGACTGATCATGCACTGATCACGTGACTGATCATGCACTGATCACGTGGCTATCATGCACTGATCACGTGGCTGATCATGCAATGATCACGTAGCAACCATGTACTGGTCACGTGACTGATCATGCACTGATCACGTAATGATCATGCACTGATCACGTGACTGATCATGCACTGATCACGTGGCTGATCATGCACTGATCACGTGACTGATCATGCACTGATCACGTGGCTATCATGCACTGATCACGTGGCTATCATGCACTGATCACGTGGATATCATGCACTGATCACGTGGCTGATCATGCACTGATCACGTGACTGATCATGCACTGATCACGTGGCTGATCATGCACTGATCACGTGACTGATCATGCACTGATCACGTGGCTATCATGCACTGATCACGTGACTGATCATGCACTGATCACGTGACTGATCATGCACTGATCACGTGGCTATCATGCACTGATCACGTGGCTGATCATGCACTGATCACGTGGCTATCATGCACTGATCACGTGACTGATCATGCACTGATCACGTAATTGATCATGCACTGATCACGTGGCTGATCATGCACTGATCACGTGGCTGATCATGCACTGATCACGTGACTGATCATGCACTGATCACGTGACTGATCATGCACTGATCACGTGGCTATCATGCACTGATCACGTGGCTGATCATACTGATCACGTGACTGTCATGCACTGATCACGTGGCTGATCATGCACTGATCACGTGACTGATCATGCACTGATCACGTGGCTATCATGCACTGATCACGTGGCTATCATGCACTGATCACGTGGCTGATCATGCACTGATCACGTAGCTATCATGCACTGATCACGTGACTGATCATGCACTGATCACGTGGCTATCATGCACTGATCACGTGACTGATCATGCACTGATCACGTGGCTGATCATGCACTGTCACGTGACTGATCATGCACTGATCACGTGGTATCATGCACTGATCACGTGGCTGATCATGCACTGATCACGTAACTGATCATGCACTGATCACGTGGCTATCATGCACTGATCACGTGGCTGATCATGCACTGATCACGTAGCTACCATATACTGATCACGTGACTGATCATGCACTGATCACGTGGCTGATCATGCACTGATCACGTGACTGATCATGCACTGATCACGTGACTGATCATGCACTGATCACGTGGCTATCATGCACTGCTCACGTGGCTGATCATGCAATGATCACGTAGCTACCATGTACTGGTCACGTGACTGATCATGCACTGATCACGTAATGATCATGCACTGATCACGTGGCTGATCATGCACTGATCACGTGGCTGATCACACACGATCACGTGACTGATCATGCACTGATCACGTGGCTGATCATGCACTGATCACGTGGCTATCATGCACTGATCACGTGGATATCATGCACTGATCACGTGGCTGATCATGCACTGATCACGTGACTGATCATGCACTGATCACGTGACTGATCATGCACTGATCACGTGGCTATCATGCACTGATCACGTGGCTGATCATGCACTGATCACGTGACTGATCATGCACTGATCACGTGACTGATCATGCACTGATCACGTGGCTTATCATGCACTGATCATGTGACTGATCATGCGCTGATCATGTTTGCTATCATACACTGATCATGTGCCTCTGGAGGCAATGAACAAAGAGCTGAGTAGGCAGGAATCAGTCAGCAGGCAATAATCATGGAACTCAGCTGTGAGGAATCATGCTGCTCAGCTGGCAATAATCAAGCAGCTGAGCAGGCAGGAATTACGCAGCACAGCTGGCAATTGTCAAGCAGATGACAGGCAGGAATCGTGCAGCTCAGCTGGCAATTGTCAAGCAGATGAGCAGACAGTAATCACGCAGCTCAGCAGGCCCTGATCACGTGACTGAGCATGCACTGTTCACGTGGCTGATCATACACTGATCACGTGATTGATCATGCACTGATCACTTGGATATCATGCACTGATCACGTGGCTGATCATACACTGATCACGTGTCTGATCATGCACTGATCACGTGGCTGATCATACACTGCTCACGTAACTGATCATGCACTGATCACGTGGCTGATCATGCACTGATCACGTGGCTGATCATGCACTGATCACGTGGCTATCATGCACTGATCACGTGACTGATCATGCACTGATCACGTGACTGATCATGCACTGATCACGTGGCTGATCATGCACTGATCACGTGACTGATCATGCACTGATCACGTGACTGATCATGCACTGATCACGTGGCTATCATGCACTGATCACGTGGCTGATCATGCACTGATCACGCAGCTACCATGTACTGGTCACGTGACTGATCATGCACTGATCACGTAACTGATCATGCACTGATCACGTGGCTTATCATGCACTGATCATGTGACTGATCATGCACTGATCATGTTTGGTGTCATACACTGATCATGTGCATCTGGAGGCAATGAACAAAGAGCTGAGTAGGCAGGAATCAGTCAGCAGGCTATAATCATGGAACTCAGCTCTGAGAAATCATGCTGCTCAGCTGGCAATAATCAAGTAGATGAGCAGGCAGGAATTATGCAGCACAGGTGGCAATTGTCAAGCAGATGACAGGCAGGAATCGTACAGCTCAGCTGGCAATTGTCAAGCAGATGAGCAGACAGTAATCACGCAGCTCAGCAGGCACTGATCACGTGACTGATCATGCACTGATCACGTGGCTGATCATACACTGATCACGTGACTGATCATGCACTGATCACGTGGCTATCATGCACTGATCACGTGACTGATCATGCACTGATCACGTGACTGTCATGCACTGATCACGTGGCTGATCATGCACTGATCACGTGGCTGATCATGCACTGATCACGTGACTGATCATGCACTGATCACGTAGCTATCATGCACTGATCACGTGGCTGATCATACACTGATCACGGGACTGATCATGCACTGATCACGGGCTATCATGCACTGATACATGACTGATCATGCACTGATCACGTCTAATCATGCACTGATCACATGACTGCCCATGCACTGATCACGTGGATGATCATACACTGATCATGTGACAGATCATGCACTGATCACGTGGCTGATCATGCACTGATACGTGACTGAGCATGGACTGATCACATGACTATCATGTAGTGATCACGTGCTTAATGGCACTGATCATGTGACTGATCATGCACTGATCATGTTTGCTATCATACACTGATCATGTGCCTCTGGAGGCAATAAACAAAGAGCTGAGTAGGCACGAATCAAACAGTCAGCAGGCAATAATCATGGAACTCAGCTGTGAGGAATCATGCTGCTCAGCTGGCAATAATCAAGCAGCTGAGCAGGCAGGAATCGTGCAGCTCAGCTGGCAATTGTCAAGCAGATGAGCAGACAGTAATCATGCAGCTCAGCAGGCCCTGATCACGTGACTGAGCATGCACTGTTCACGTGGCTGTTCATACACTGATCACGTGATGATCATGCACTGATCACGTGGATATCATGCACTGATCACGTGGCTGATCATACACTGATCACGTGTCTGACATGCACTGATCACGTGGCTGATCATGCACTGATCACGTAACTGATCATGCACTGATCACGTGGCTATCATGCACTGATATCATGCACTGATCACGTGGCTGATCACACACGTATCACGTGACTGATCATGCACTGATCACGTGGCTATCATGCACTGATCACGTGGCTATCATGCACTGATCACGTGGCTGATCATGCAATGATCACGTGGCTATCATGCACTGGTCACGTGACTGATCATGCACTGATCACGTGGCTGATCATGCACTGATCACGTGACTGATCATGCACTGATCACGTGACTGATCATGCACTGATCACGTGACTGATCATGCACTGATCACGTGGCTATCATGCACTGATCACGTGGCTGATCATGCACTGATCACGCAGCTACCATGTACTGGTCACGTGACTGATCATGCACTGATCACGTAATTGATCATGCACTGATCACGTGGCTTATCATGCACTGATCATGTGACTGATCATGTGCTGATCATGTTTGCTGTCATACACTGATCATGTGCCTCTGGAGGCAATGAACAAAGAGCTGAGTAGGCAGGAATCAGTCAGACAATAATCATGGAACTCAGCTCTGAGAAATCATGCTGCTCAGCTGGCAATAATCAAGCAGCTGAGCAGGCAGGAATTATGCAGCACAGGTGGCAATTGTCAAGCAGATGACAGGCAGGAATCGTGCAGCTCAGCTGGCAATTGTCAAGCAGATGAGCAGACAGTAATCACGCAGCTCAGCAGGCCCTGATCACGTGACTGAGCATGCACTGTTCACGTGGCTGATCATACACTGATCACGTGACTGATCATGCACTGATCACGTGGCTATCATGCACTGATCACGTGACTGATCATGCACTGATCACGTGACTGTCATGCACTGATCACGTGGCTATCATGCACTGATCACGTGGCTGATCATGCACTGATCACGTGACTGATCATGCACTGATCACGTGGCTATCATGCACTGATCACGTGGCTGATCATGCACTGATCACGTGACTGATCATGCACTGATCACGGGCTATCATGCACTGACACAGGACTGATCATGCACTGATCACGTGGATGATCATGCACTGATCACGTGACTGATCATGCACTGATCACGTGACTGATCATGCACTGATCACGTGGCTATCATGCACTGATCACGTGGCTGATCATGCACTGATCACGTGGCTGATCATGCACTGATCACGTAGCTGCCATGCACTGATCACGTGACTGATCATGCACTGATCACGTGACTGATCATGCACTGATCACGTGACTGATCATGCACTGATCACGTGGCTATCATGCACTGATCACGTGGCTGATCATGCACTGATCACGTAGCAACCATGTACTGATCACGTGACTGATCATGCACTGATCACGTAATTGATCATGCACTGATCACGTGGCTGATCATGCACTGATCACGTGACTGATCATGCACTGATCACGTGACTGATCATGCACTGATCACGTGGCTATCATGCACTGATCACGTGGCTGATCATGCACTGATCACGTGACTGATCATGCACTGATCACGTGACTGATCATGCACTGATCACGTGGCTATCATGCACTGATCACGTGGCTATCATGCACTGATCACGTGGCTGATCATGCACTGATCACGTGACTGATCATGCACTGATCACGTGGTATCATGCACTGATCACGTGGCTGATCATGCACTGATCACGTGGCTGATCATGCACTGATCACGTGGCTGATCATGCACTGATCACGTGCTGATCATGCACTGATCACGTGGCTATCATGCACTGATCACGTGGCTGATCATGCACTGATCACGTAGCTACATGCACTGATCACGTGACTGATCATGCACTGATCACGTAATTGATCATGCACTGATCACGTGACTGATCATGCACTGATCACGTGACTGATCATGCACTGATCACGTGGCTATCATGCACTGCTCACGTGGCTGATCATGCAATGATCACGTAGCTACCATGTACTGGTCACGTGACTGATCATGCACTGATCACGTAATTGATCATGCACTGATCACGTGGCTGATCATGCACTGATCACGTGACTGATCATGCACTGATCACGTGACTGATCATGCACTGATCACGTGGCTATCATGCACTGATCACGTGGCTGATCATGCACTGATCACGTGACTGATCATGCACTGATCACGTGACTGATCATGCACTGATCACGTGGCTATCATGCACTGATCACGTGGCTGATCATGCACTGATCACGTGACTGATCATGCACTGATCACGTGGCTGATCATGCACTGATCACGTGACTGATCATGCACTGATCACGTGGCTATCATGCACTGATCACGTGGCTGATCATGCACTGATCACGTGACTGATCATGCACTGATCACGTGGCTGATCATGCACTGATCACGTGACTGATCATGCACTGATCACGTGGCTATCATGCACTGATCACGTGGCTGATCATGCACTGATCACGTAGCTATCATGCACTGATCACGTGACTGATCATGCACTGATCAGTGGCTGATCATGCACTGATCACGTGGCTGATCATACACTTGACTGATCATGCACTGATCACTGGCTATCATGCACTGATCACGTGGCTATCATGCACTGATCACGTGGCTGATCATGCACTGATCACGTGACTGATCATGCACTGATCACGTCTATCATGCACTGATCACGTGACTGATCATGCACTGATCACGTGGCTGATCATGCACTGATCACGTGACTGATCATGCACTGATCACGTGGCTATCATGCACTGATCACGTGGCTGATCATACACTGATCACGTGACTGATCATGCACTGATCACGTGGCTATCATGCACTGATCACGTGGCTGATCATGCACTGATCACGTAGCTACCATGCACTGATCACGTGACTGATCATGCACTGATCACGTAACTGATCATGCACTGATCACGTGACTGATCATGCACTGATCACGTGACTGATCATGCACTGATCACGTGGCTATCATGCACTGATCACGTGGCTGATCATGCACTGATCACGTAGCTACCATGCACTGATCACGTGACTGATCATGCACTGATCACGTAATTGATCATGCACTGATCACGTGACTGATCATGCACTGATCACGTGACTGATCATGCACTGATCACGTGGCTATCATGCACTGATCACGTGGCTGATCATGCACTGATCACGTGGCTGATCATGCACTGATCACGTGGCTGATCATGCACTGATCACGTGACTGATCATGCACTGATCACGTAGCTATCATGCACTGATCACGTGACTGATCATGCACTGATCACGTGACTGATCATGCACTGATCACGTGACTGATCATGCACTGATCACGTGACTGATCATGCACTGATCACGTGGCTATCATGCACTGATCACGTGGCTGATCATGCACTGATCACGTGTCTGATCATGCACTGATCACGTGGCTGATCATGCACTGATCACGTAACTGATCATGCACTGATCACGTGGCTATCATGCACTGATCACGTGGCTGATCATGCACTGATCACGTGGCTGATCATGCACTGATCACGTGACTGATCATGCACTGATCACGTGGCATCATGCACTGATCACGTGGCTGATCATGCACTGATCACGTGACTGATCATGCACTGATCACGTGGCTATCATGCACTGATCACGTGGCTGATCATGCAATGATCACGTAGCTACCATGTACTGGTCACGTGACTGATCATGCACTGATCACGTAACTGATCATGCACTGATCACGTGACTGATCATGCACTGATCACGTGACTGATCATGCACTGATCACGTGACTGATCATGCACTGATCACGTGGCTGATCATGCACTGATCACGTGACTGATCATGCACTGATCACGTGGCTGATCATGCACTGATCACGTGACTGATCATGCACTGATCACGTGGCTGATCATGCACTGATCACGTGGCTATCATGCACTGATCACGTGACTGATCATGCACTGATCACGTGGCTGATCATGCACTGATCACGTGACTGATCATGCACTGATCACGTGACTGATCATGCACTGATCACGTGGCTGATCATGCACTGATCACGTGGCTGATCATGCAATGATCACGTAGCTACCATGTACTGGTCACGTGACTGATCATGCACTGATCACGTGACTGATCATGCACTGATCACGTGGCTGATCATGCACTGATCACGTGACTGATCATGCACTGATCACGTGACTGATCATGCACTGATCACGTGGCTATCATGCACTGATCACGTGGCTGATCATGCACTGATCACGCAGCTACCATGCACTGATCACGTGACTGATCATGCACTGATCACGTGACTGATCATGCACTGATCACGTGGCTTATCATGCATTGATCATGTGACTGATCATGCGCTGATCATGTTTGCTATCATACACTGATCATGTGCCTCTGGAGGCAATGAACAAAGAGCTGAGTAGGCACGAATCAGTCAGCAGGCAATAATCATGGAACTCAGCTGTGAGGAATCATGCTGCTCAGCTGGCAATAATCAAGCAGCTGAGCAGGCAGGAATTACGCAGCACAGCTGGCAATTGTCAAGCAGATGACAGGCAGGAATCGTGCAGCTCAGCTGGCAATTGTCAAGCAGATGAGCAGACAGTAATCACGCAGCTCAGCAGGCCCTGATCACGTGACTGAGCATGCACTGTTCACGTGGCTGATCATACACTGATCACGTGACTGATCATGCACTGATCACGTGGCTATCATGCACTGATCACGTGACTGATCATGCACTGATCACGTGGCTGTCATGCACTGATCACGTGGCTATCATGCACTGATCACGTGGCTGATCATGCACTGATCACGTGACTGATCATGCACTGATCACGTGGCTATCATGCACTGATCACGTGGCTGATCATGCACTGATCACGGGACTGATCATGCACTGATCACGGGCTATCATGCACTGACTACATGACTGACATGCACTGATCACGTGGATGATCATGCACTGATCACGTGACTGATCATGCACTGATCACGTGACTGATCATGCACTGATCACGTGGCTGATCATGCACTGATCACGTGGCTATCATGCACTGATCACGTGGCTGATCATGCACTGATCACGTAGCTACCATGTACTGGTCACGTGACTGATCATGCACTGATCACGTAACTGATCATGCACTGATCACGTGGCTGATCATGCACTGATCACGTGACTGATCATGCACTGATCACGTGACTGATCATGCACTGATCACGTGGCTATCATGCACTGATCACGTGGCTGATCATGCACTGATCACGTGGCTGATCATGCACTGATCACGTGACTGATCATGCACTGATCACGTGGCTATCATGCACTGATCACGTGGCTGATCATGCACTGATCACGTGGCTGATCATGCACTGATCACGTGGCTCATGCACTGATCACGTGACTGATCATGCACTGATCACGTGACTGATCATGCACTGATCACGTGGCTGATCATGCACTGATCACGTGACTGATCATGCACTGATCACGTGGCTATCATGCACTGATCACGTGGCTGATCATGCACTGATCACGGGACTGATCATGCACTGATCACGGGCTATCATGCACTGATCACATGACTGATCATGCACTGATCACGTGGCTGATCATGCACTGATCACGTGACTGATCATGCACTGATCACGTGGCTGATCATGCACTGATCACGTGGCTATCATGCACTGATCACGTGGCTGATCATGCACTGATCACGTGACTGATCATGCACTGATCACGTGGCTATCATGCACTGATCACGTGGCTGATCATGCACTGATCACGTAGCTATCATGCACTGATCACGTGACTGATCATGCACTGATCACGTGACTGATCATGCACTGATCACGTGGCTGATCATGCACTGATCACGTGACTGATCATGCACTGATCACGTGACTGATCATGCACTGATCACGTGGCTATCATGCACTGATCACGTGGCTGATCATGCACTGATCACGCAGCTATCATGCACTGATCACGTGACTGATCATGCACTGATCACGTGGCTGATCATGCACTGATCACGTGACTGATCATGCACTGATCACGTGGCTATCATGCACTGATCACGTGGCTGATCATGCACTGATCACGCAGCTATCATGCACTGATCACGTGACTGATCATGCACTGATCACGTGACTGATCATGCACTGATCACGTGGCTATCATGCACTGATCACGTGGCTGATCATGCACTGATCACGTGGCTGATCATGCACTGATCACGTGACTGATCATGCACTGATCACGTGACTGATCATGCACTGATCACGTGGCTATCATGCACTGATCACGTGGCTGATCATGCACTGATCACGTAGCTACCATGCACTGATCACGTGACTGATCATGCACTGATCACGTGACTGATCATGCACTGATCACGTGGCTATCATGCACTGATCACGTGGCTGATCATGCACTGATCACGTGCCTGATCATGCACTGATCACGTGACTGATCATGCACTGATCACGTGGCAATCATGCACTGATCACGTGGCTGATCATGCACTGATCACGTGGCTGATCATGCACTGATCACGTGGCTGATCATGCACTGATCACGTGACTGATCATGCACTGATCACGTGACTGATCATGCACTGATCACGTGGCTATCATGCACTGATCACGTGACTGATCATGCACTGATCACGTAGCTATCATGCACTGATCACGTGGCTGATCATGCACTGATCACGTGACTGATCATGCACTGATCACGGGCTATCATGCACTGATCACGTGACTGACATGCACTGATCACGTGGCTGATCATGCACTGATCACGTGACTGATCATGCACTGATCACGTGGCTATCATGCACTGATCACGTGGATATCATGCACTGATCACGTGGCTGATCACACACTGATCACGTGACTGATCATGCACTGATCACGTGGCTATCATGCACTGATCACGTGGCTGATCATGCACTGATCACGTAGCTATCATGCACTGATCACGTGACTGATCATGCACTGATCACGTGACTGATCATGCACTGATCACGTGGCTGATCATGCACTGATCACGTGACTGATCATGCACTGATCACGTGACTGATCATGCACTGATCACGTGGCTATCATGCACTGATCACGTGGCTGATCATGCACTGATCACGCAGCTATCATGCACTGATCACGTGACTGATCATGCACTGATCACGTGGCTGATCATGCACTGATCACGTGACTGATCATGCACTGATCACGTGGCTGATCATGCACTGATCACGTGACTGATCATGCACTGATCACGGACTGATCATGCACTGATCACGTGGCTATCATGCACTGATCACGTGGCTGATCATGCACTGATCACGTAGCTACATGCACTGATCACGTGACTGATCATGCACTGATCACGTGACTGATCATGCACTGATCACGTGGCTATCATGCACTGATCACGTGGCTGATCATGCACTGATCACGTGACTGATCATGCACTGATCACGTGACTGATCATGCACTGATCACGTGGCTATCATGCACTGATCACGTGGCTGATCATGCACTGATCACGTGGCTATCATGCACTGATCACGTGACTGATCATGCACTGATCACGTGGATGATCATACACTGATCACGTGACTGATCATGCACTGATCACGTGGCTGATCATGCACTGATACCGTGACTGAGCATGGACTGATCACATGACTATCATGTAGTGATCACGTGACTTAATGGCGCTGATCATGTGACTGATCATGCGCTGATCATGTTTGCTATCATACACTGATCATGTGCCTCTGGAGGCAATAAACAAAGAGCTGAGTAGGCACGAATCAAACAGTCAGCAGGCAATAATCATGGAACTCAGCTGTGAGGAATCATGCTGCTCAGCTGGCAATAATCAAGCAGCTGAGCAGGCAGGAATTATGCAGCACAGCTGGCAATTGTCAAGCAGATGACAGGCAGGAATCGTGCAGCTCAGCTGGCAATTGTCAAGCAGATGAGCAGACAGTAATCACGCAGCTCAGCAGGCCCTGATCACGTGACTGAGCATGCACTGTTCACGTGGCTGATCATACACTGATCACGTGACTGATCATGCACTGATCACTGGATATCATGCACTGATCACGTGGCTGATCATACACTGATCACGTGTCTGATCATGCACTGATCACGTGGCTATCATGCACTGATCACGTGGCTGATCATGCACTGATCACGTGGCTGATCACACACTGATCACGTGACTATCATGCACTGATCACGTGGCTATCATGCACTGATCACGTGGCTGATCATGCACTGATCACGTGGCTATCATGCACTGATCACGTGACTGATCATGCACTGATCACGTGGCTGATCATGCACTGATCACGTGGCTGATCATGCACTGATCACGTGACTGATCATGCACTGATCACGTGACTGATCATGCACTGATCACGTGGCTATCATGCACTGATCACGTGGCTGATCATGCACTGATCATGTAGCTACCATGTACTGGTCACGTGAATGATCATACACCCATCAGGTGACTGATCATGCACTGATCACGTGGCTATCATGCACTGATCACGTGACTGATCATGCACTGATCACGTCTAATCATGCACTGATCACATGACTGCCCATGCACTGATCACGTGGATGATCATACACTAATCATGTGACAGATCATGCACTGATCACGTGGCTGATCATGCACTGATACCGTGACTGAGCATGGACTGATCACATGACTATCATGTAGTGATCACGTGACTTAATGGCGCTGATCATGTGACTGATCATGCACTGATCATGTTTGCTATCATACACTGATCATGTGCCTCTGGAGGCAATAAACAAAGAGCTGAGTAGGCACGAATCAAACAGTCAGCAGGCAATAATCATGGAACTCAGCTGTGAGGAATCATGCTGCTCAGCTGGCAATAATCAAGCAGCTGAGCAGGCAGGAATTACGCAGCACAGCTGGCAATTGTCAAGCAGATGACAGGCAGGAATCGTGCAGCTCAGCTGGCAATTGTCAAGCAGATGAGCAGACAGTAATCACGCAGCTCAGCAGGCCCTGATCACGTGACTGAGCATGCACTGATTCACGTGGCTGATCATACACTGATCACGTGACTGATCATGCACTGATCACGTGGCTATCATGCACTGATCACGTGGCTGATCATGCACTGATCACGTGACTGATCATGCACTGATCACGTGGCTGATCATGCACTGATCACGTGGCTATCATGCACTGATCACGTGGCTGATCATGCACTGATCACGTGACTGATCATGCACTGATCACTGGCTATCATGCACTGATCACGTGGCTATCATGCACTGATCACGTGGCTGATCATGCACTGATCACGTGACTGATCATGCACTGATCACGTCTGATCATGCACTGATCACGTGACTGATCATGCACTGATCACGTGGCTGATCATGCACTGATCACGTGACTGATCATGCACTGATCACGTGGCTATCATGCACTGATCACGTGGCTGATCATGCACTGATCACGTAGCTACCATGCACTGATCACGTGACTGATCATGCACTGATCACGTAATTGATCATGCACTGATCACGTGACTGATCATGCACTGATCACGTGACTGATCATGCACTGATCACGTGGCTATCATGCACTGATCACGTGGCTGATCATGCACTGATCACGTGGCTGATCATGCACTGATCACGTGGCTGATCATGCACTGATCACGTGACTGATCATGCACTGATCACGTGGCTATCATGCACTGATCACGTGGCTGATCATGCACTGATCACGTGGCTGATCACACACTGATCACGTGACTGATCATGCACTGATCACGTGGCATCATGCACTGATCACGTGGCTGATCATGCACTGATCACGTGACTGATCATGCACTGATCACGTGGCTATCATGCACTGATCACGTGGCTGATCATGCACTGATCACGTGGCTATCATGCACTGATCACGTGACTGATCATGCACTGATCACGTGACTGATCATGCACTGATCACGTGACTGATCATGCACTGATCACGTGACTGATCATGCACTGATCACGTGACTGATCATGCACTGATCACGTGGCTGATCATGCACTGATCACGTGGCTGATCATGCACTGATCACGTAGCTATCATGCACTGATCACGTGACTGATCATGCACTGATCACGTGACTGATCATGCACTGATCACGTGGCTGATCATGCACTGATCACGTGACTGATCATGCACTGATCACGTGACTGATCATGCACTGATCACGTGGCTATCATGCACTGATCACGTGGCTGATCATGCACTGATCACGCAGCTATCATGCACTGATCACGTGACTGATCATGCACTGATCACGTGATTGATCATGCACTGATCACGTGGCTTATCATGCACTGATCATGTGACTGATCATGCGCTGATCATGTTTGCTATCATACACTGATCATGTGCCTCTGGAGGCAATGAACAAAGAGCTGAGTAGGCAGGAATCAGTCAGCAGGCAATAATCATGGAACTCAGCTGTGAGAAATCATGCTGCTCAGCTGGCAATAATCAAGCAGCTGAGCAGGCAGGAATTACGCAGCACAGCTGGCAATTGTCAAGCAGATGACAGGCAGGAATCGTGCAGCTCAGCTGGCAATTGTCAAGCAGATGAGCAGACAGTAATCACGCAGCTCAGCAGGCCCTGATCACGTGACTGAGCATGCACTGTTCACGTGGCTGATCATACACTGATCACGTGACTGATCATGCACTGATCACGTGGCTATCATGCACTGATCACGTGACTGATCATGCACTGATCACGTAACTGTCATGCACTGATCACGTGGCTATCATGCACTGATCACGTGGCTGATCATGCACTGATCACGTGACTGATCATGCACTGATCACGTGGCTATCATGCACTGATCACGTGGCTGATCATGCACTGATCACGGGACTGATCATGCACTGATCACGGGCTATCATGCACTGACTATATGACTGATCATGCACTGATCACGTGGATGATCATGCACTGATCACGTGACTGATCATGCACTGATCACGTGGCTGATCATGCACTGATCACGTAGCTATCATGCACTGGTCACGTGACTGATCATGCACTGATCACGTAACTGATCATGCACTGATCACGTGGCTGATCATGCACTGATCACGTGACTGATCATGCACTGATCACGTGACTGATCATGCACTGATCACGTGGCTATCATGCACTGATCACGTGGCTGATCATGCACTGATCACGTGCCTGATCATGCACTGATCACGTGACTGATCATGCACTGATCACGTGACTGATCATGCACTGATCACGTGGCTATCATGCACTATCACGTGGCTGATCATGCAATGATCACGTAGCTACCATGTACTGTCACGTGACTGATCATGCACTGATCACGTGACTGATCATGCACTGATCACGTGGCTATCATGCACTGATCACGTGGCTGATCATGCACTGATCACGTGCCTGTCATGCACTGATCACGTGACTGATCATGCACTGATCACGTGGCTATCATGCACTGATCACGTGGCTGATCATGCACTGATCACGTGGCTATCATGCACTGATCACGTGGCTATCATGCACTGATCACGTGGCTGATCATGCACTGATACCGTGACTGAGCATGGACTGATCACATGACTATCATGTAGTGATCACGTGACTTAATGGCGCTGATCATGTGACTGATCATGCGCTGATCATGTTTGCTATCATACACTGATCATGTGCCTCTGGAGGCAATAAACAAAGAGCTGAGTAGGCACGAATCAAACAGTCAGCAGGCAATAATCATGGAACTCAGCTGTGAGGAATCATGCTGCTCAGCTGGCAATAATCAAGCAGCTGAGCAGGCAGGAATTACGCAGCACAGCTGGCAATTGTCAAGCAGATGACAGGCAGGAATCGTGCAGCTCAGCTGGCAATTGTCAAGCAGATGAGCAGACAGTAATCACGCAGCTCAGCAGGCCCTGATCACGTGACTGAGCATGCACTGTTCACGTGGCTGATCATACACTGATCACGTGATTGATCATGCACTGATCACTTGGATATCATGCACTGATCACGTGGCTGATCATACACTGTTCACGTGTCTGACCATGCACTGATCACGTGGCTGATCATACACTGCTCACGTAACTGATCATGCACTGATCACGTGGCTGATCATGCACTGATCACGTGGCTGATCATGCACTGATCACGTGGCTGATCATGCACTGATCACGTGCAATCATGCACTGATCACGTGACTGATCATGCACTGATCACGTGACTGATCATGCACTGATCACGTGGCTATCATGCACTGATCACGTGGCTATCATGCACTGATCACGTGGCTGATCATGCACTGATCACGTGACTGATCATGCACTGATCACGTGACTGATCATGCACTGATCACGTGACTGATCATGCACTGATCACGTGGCTATCATGCACTGATCACGTGGCTGATCATGCACTGATCACGTGACTGATCATGCACTGATCACGTGGCTATCATGCACTGATCACGTGGCTGATCATGCACTGATCACGTGGCTGATCATGCACTGATCACGTGACTGATCATGCACTGATCACGTCTATATCATGCACTGATCACGTGACTGATCATGCACTGATCACGTGGCTGATCATGCACTGATCACGTGACTGATCATGCACTGATCACGTGGCTATCATGCACTGATCACGTGGCTGATCATGCACTGATCACGTGACTGATCATGCACTGATCACGTGGCTATCATGCACTGATCACGTGGCTGATCATGCACTGATCACGTAGCTACCATGTACTGGTCACGTGACTGATCATGCACTGATCACGTAACTGATCATGCACTGATCACGTGACTGATCATGCACTGATCACGTGACTGATCATGCACTGATCACGTGGCTATCATGCACTGATCACGTGGCTGATCATGCACTGATCACGTAGCTATCATGCACTGATCACGTGACTGATCATGCACTGATCACGTAATTGATCATGCACTGATCACGTGGCTGATCATGCACTGATCACGTGGCTGATCATGCACTGATCACGTGACTGATCATGCACTGATCACGTGGCTATCATGCACTGATCACGTGACTGATCATGCACTGATCACGTGACTGATCATGCACTGATCACGTGGCTGATCATGCACTGATCACGTGGCTGATCATGCACTGATCACGTGGCTGATCATGCACTGATCACGTAGCTATCATGCACTGATCACGTGACTGATCATGCACTGATCACGTGACTGATCATGCACTGATCACGTGGCTGATCATGCACTGATCACGTGGCTGATCATGCACTGATCACGTGGCTGATCATGCACTGATCACGTAGCTATCATGCACTGATCACGTGACTGATCATGCACTGATCACGTGACTGATCATGCACTGATCACGTGGCTGATCATGCACTGATCACGTGACTGATCATGCACTGATCACGTGGATATCATGCACTGATCACGTGGCTGATCATGCACTGATCACGTGTCTGATCATGCACTGATCACGTGGCTGATCATGCACTGATCACGTAACTGATCATGCACTGATCACGTGGCTATCATGCACTGATCACGTGGCTGATCATGCACTGATCACGTGGCTGATCACACACTGATCACGTGACTGATCATGCACTGATCACGTGGCATCATGCACTGATCACGTGGCTGATCATGCACTGATCACGTGACTGATCATGCACTGATCACGTGGCTATCATGCACTGCTCACGTGGCTGATCATGCAATGATCACGTAGCTACCATGTACTGGTCACGTGACTGATCATGCACTGATCACGTGACTGATCATGCACTGATCACGTGACTGATCATGCACTGATCACGTGACTGATCATGCACTGATCACGTGGCTGATCATGCACTGATCACGTGGCTGATCATGCACTGATCACGTGACTGATCATGCACTGATCACGTGGCTATCATGCACTGATCACGTGACTGATCATGCACTGATCACGTCTATATCATGCACTGATCACATGACTGCCCATGCACTGATCACGTGGATGATCATACACTAATCATGTGACAGATCATGCACTGATCACGTGGCTGATCATGCACTGATACCGTGACTGAGCATGGACTGATCACATGACTATCATGTAGTGATCACGTGACTTAATGGCGCTGATCATGTGACTGATCATGCGCTGATCATGTTTGCTATCATACACTGATCATGTGCCTCTGGAGGCAATAAACAAAGAGCTGAGTAGGCACGAATCAAACAGTCAGCAGGCAATAATCATGGAACTCAGGTGTGAGGAATCATGCTGCTCAGCTGGCAATAATCAAGCAGCTGAGCAGGCAGGAATTACGCAGCACAGCTGGCAATTGTCAAGCAGATGACAGGCAGGAATCATGCAGCTCAGCTGGCAATTGTCAAGCAGATGAGCAGACAGTAATCACGCAGCTCAGCAGGCCCTGATCACGTGACTGAGCATGCACTGTTCACGTGGCTGATCATACACTGATCACGTGACTGATCATGCACTGATCACGTGGATATCATGCACTGATCACGTGGCTGATCATACACTGATCACGTGTCTGATCATGCACTGATCACGTGGCTATCATGCACTGATCACGTGGCTGATCATGCACTGATCACGTGGCTGATCATGCACTGATCACGTGACTATCATGCACTGATCACGTGGCTATCATGCACTGATCACGTGGCTGATCATGCACTGATCACGCAGCTATCATGCACTGATCACGTGACTGATCATGCACTGATCACGTAACTGATCATGCACTGATCACGTGGCTGATCATGCACTGATCACGTGACTGATCATGCACTGATCACGTGGCTGATCATGCACTGATCACGTGGCTGATCATGCACTGATCACGTGGCTGATCATGCACTGATCACGTAGCTATCATGCACTGATCACGTGATGATCATGCACTGATCACGTGACTGATCATGCACTGATCACGTGGCTATCATGCACTGATCACGTGGCTGATCATGCACTGATCACGTGGCTGATCATGCACTGATACCGTGACTGATCATGGACTGATCACATGACTATCATGTAGTGATCACGTGACTTAATGGCACTGATCATGTGACTGATCATGCACTGATCATGTTTGCTATCATACACTGATCATGTGCCTCTGGAGGCAATAAACAAAGAGCTGAGTAGGCACGAATCAAACAGTCAGCAGGCAATAATCATGGAACTCAGGTGTGAGGAATCATGCTGCTCAGCTGGCAATAATCAAGCAGCTGAGCAGGCAGGAATTACGCAGCACAGCTGGCAATTGTCAAGCAGATGACAGGCAGGAATCGTGCAGCTCAGCTGGCAATTGTCAAGCAGATGAGCAGACAGTAATCACGCAGCTCAGCAGGCCCTGATCACGTGACTGAGCATGCACTGATCACGTGGCTGATCATACACTGATCACGTGACTGATCATGCACTGATCACGTGGCTATCATGCACTGATCACGTGGCTGATCATGCACTGATCACGTGACTGATCATGCACTGATCACGTGACTGATCATGCACTGATCACGTGGCTATCATGCACTGATCACGTGGCTGATCATGCACTGATCACGTGACTATCATGCACTGATCACTGGCTGATCATGCACTGATCACGTGGCTATCATGCACTGATCACGTGGCTGATCATGCACTGATCACGTGACTGATCATGCACTGATCACGTCTGATCATGCACTGATCACGTGACTGATCATGCACTGATCACGTGGATGATCATGCACTGATCACGTGACTGATCATGCACTGATCACGTGGCTATCATGCACTGATCACGTGGCTGATCATGCACTGATCACGTAGCTACCATGTACTGATCACGTGACTGATCATGCACTGATCACGTGACTGATCATGCACTGATCACGTGACTGATCATGCACTGATCACGTGACTGATCATGCACTGATCACGTGGATATCATGCACTGATCACGTGGCTGATCATGCACTGATCACGTGGCTGATCATGCACTGATCACGTGGCTGATCATGCACTGATCACGTAACTGATCATGCACTGATCACGTGGCTATCATGCACTGATCACGTGGCTGATCATGCACTGATCACGTGGCTGATCACACACTGTCACGTGACTGATCATGCACTGATCACGTGGCACTCATGCACTGATCACGTGGCTGATCATACACTGATCACGTGACTGATCATGCACTGATCACGTGGCTATCATGCACTGATCACGTGGCTGATCATGCAATGATCACGTAGCTACCATGCACTGATCACGTGACTGATCATGCACTGATCACGTAAATGATCATGCACTGATCACGTGACTGATCATGCACTGATCACGTGACTGATCATGCACTGATCACGTGGCTGATCATGCACTGATCACGTAGCTATCATGCACTGATCACGTGACTGATCATGCACTGATCACGTGACTGATCATGCACTGATCACGTGACTGATCATGCACTGATCACGTGACTGATCATGCACTGATCACGTGGCTATCATGCACTGATCACGTGGCTGATCATGCACTGATCACGTGGCTGATCATGCACTGATCACGTGGCTGATCATGCACTGATCACGTGGATATCATGCACTGATCACGTGACTGATCATGCACTGATCACGTGACTGATCATGCACTGATCACGTGGCTGATCATGCACTGATCACGTAGCTACCATGTACTGATCACGTGACTGATCATGCACTGATCACGTAATTGATCATGCACTGATCACGTGACTGATCATGCACTGATCACGTGGCTGATCATGCACTGATCACGTGACTGATCATGCACTGATCACGTGGCTATCATGCACTGATCACGTGGCTATCATGCACTGATCACGTGACTGATCATGCACTGATCACGTGACTGATCATGCACTGATCACGTGGCTGATCATGCACTGATCACGTGGCTATCATGCACTGATCACGTGGCTGATCATGCACTGATCACGTGGCTATCATGCACTGATCACGTGACTGATCATGCACTGATCACGTGGCTGATCATGCACTGATCACGTGACTGATCATGCACTGATCACGTGACTGATCATGCACTGATCACGTGGCTGATCATGCACTGATCACGTGGCTGATCATGCAATGATCACGTAGCTACCATGTACTGGTCACGTGACTGATCATGCACTGATCACGTGACTGATCATGCACTGATCACGTGGCTGATCATGCACTGATCACGTGACTGATCATGCACTGATCACGTCTAATCATGCACTGATCACATGACTGCCCATGCACTGATCACGTGGATGATCATACACTAATCATGTGACAGATCATGCACTGATCACGTGGCTGATCATGCACTGATACCGTGACTGAGCATGGACTGATCACATGACTATCATGTAGTGATCACGTGACTTAATGGCGCTGATCATGTGACTGATCATGCGCTGATCATGTTTGCTATCATACACTGATCATGTGCCTCTGGAGGCAATAAACAAAGAGCTGAGTAGGCACGAATCAAACAGTCAGCAGGCAATAATCATGGAACTCAGCTGTGAGGAATCATGCTGCTCAGCTGGCAATAATCAAGCAGCTGAGCAGGCAGGAATTACGCAGCACAGCTGGCAATTGTCAAGCAGATGACAGGCAGGAATCGTGCAGCTCAGCTGGCAATTGTCAAGCAGATGAGCAGACAGTAATCACGCAGCTCAGCAGGCCCTGATCACGTGACTGAGCATGCACTGATCACGTGGCTGATCATACACTGATCACGTGACTGATCATGCACTGATCACGTGGCTATCATGCACTGATCACGTGGCTGATCATGCACTGATCACGTGACTGATCATGCACTGATCACGTGGCTGATCATGCACTGATCACGTGGCTATCATGCACTGATCACGTGGCTGATCATGCACTGATCACGTGACTGATCATGCACTGATCACGTGGCTATCATGCACTGATCACGTGGCTATCATGCACTGATCACGTGGCTGATCATGCACTGATCACGTGACTGATCATGCACTGATCACGTCTGATCATGCACTGATCACGTGACTGATCATGCACTGATCACGTGGATGATCATGCACTGATCACGTGACTGATCATGCACTGATCACGTGGCTATCATGCACTGATCACGTGGCTGATCATGCAATGATCACGTAGCTACCATGTACTGGTCACGTGACTGATCATGCACTGATCACGTAATTGATCATGCACTGATCACGTGACTGATCATGCACTGATCACGTGACTGATCATGCACTGATCACGTGGATATCATGCACTGATCACGTGGCTGATCATGCACTGATCACGTGGCTGATCATGCACTGATCACGTGGCTGATCATGCACTGATCACGTGACTGATCATGCACTGATCACGTGGCTATCATGCACTGATCACGTGGCTGATCATGCACTGATCACGTGGCTGATCACACACTGATCACGTGACTGATCATGCACTGATCACGTGGCATCATGCACTGATCACGTGGCTGATCATGCACTGATCACGTGACTGATCATGCACTGATCACGTGGCTATCATGCACTGATCACGTGGCTGATCATGCACTGATCACGTAGCTACCATATACTGGTCACGTGACTGATCATGCACTGATCACGTGAATGATCATGCACTGATCACGTGACTGATCATGCACTGATCACGTGACTGATCATGCACTGATCACGTGGCTGATCATGCACTGATCACGTAGCAACCATGTACTGGTCACGTGACTGATCATGCACTGATCACGTAATTGATCATGCACTGATCACGGACTGATCATGCACTGATCACGTGGCTGATCACACACTGATCACGTGACTGATCATGCACTGATCACGTGGCTATCATGCACTGATCACGTGGCTATCATGCACTGATCACGTGGATATCATGCACTGATCACGTGGCTGATCACACACTATCACATGACTGATCATGCACTGATCACGTGGCTATCATGCACTGATCACGTGGCTATCATGCACTGATCACGTGACTGATCATGCACTGATCACGTGACTGATCATGCACTGATCACGTGGCTGATCATGCACTGATCACGTGACTGATCATGCACTGATCACGTGACTGATCATGCACTGATCACGTGGCTATCATGCACTGATCACGTGGCTGATCATGCACTGATCACGCAGCTACCATGCACTGATCACGTGACTGATCATGCACTGATCACGTAATTGATCATGCACTGATCACGTGGCTGATCATGCACTGATCACGTGACTGATCATGCACTGATCACGTGACTGATCATGCACTGATCACGTGGCTATCATGCACTGATCACGTGGCTGATCATGCACTGATCACGTGCTATCATGCACTGATCACGTGACTGATCATGCACTGATCACGTGGCTGATCATGCACTGATCACGTGGCTGATCATGCACTGATCACGTGACTGATCATGCACTGATCACGTGGCTGATCATGCACTGATCACGTGGCTATCATGCACTGATCACGTGGCTGATCATGCACTGATCATGTAGCTACCATGTACTGATCACGTGAATGATCATACACCCATCAGGTGACTGATCATGCACTGATCACGTGGCTATCATGCACTGATCACGTGACTGATCATGCACTGATCACGTCTAATCATGCACTGATCACATGACTGCCCATGCACTGATCACGTGGATGATCATACACTGATCATGTGACAGATCATGCACTGATCACGTGGCTGATCATGCACTGATACCGTGACTGAGCATGGACTGATCACATGACTATCATGTAGTGATCACGTGACTTAATGGCGCTGATCATGTGACTGATCATGCGCTGATCATGTTTGCTATCATACACTGATCATGTGCCTCTGGAGGCAATAAACAAAGAGCTGAGTAGGCACGAATCAAACAGTCAGCAGGCAATAATCATGGAACTCAGCTGTGAGGAATCATGCTGCTCAGCTGGCAATAATCAAGCAGCTGAGCAGGCAGGAATTACGCAGCACAGCTGGCAATTGTCAAGCAGATGACAGGCAGGAATCATGCAGCTCAGCTGGCAATTGTCAAGCAGATGAGCAGACAGTAATCACGCAGCTCAGCAGGCCCTGATCACGTGACTGAGCATGCACTGTTCACGTGGCTGATCATACACTGATCACGTGATTGATCATGCACTGATCACTTGGATATCATGCACTGATCACGTGGCTGATCATACACTGTTCACGTGTCTGACCATGCACTGATCACGTGGCTGATCATACACTGCTCACGTAACTGATCATGCACTGATCACGTGGCTGATCATGCACTGATCACGTGGCTGATCATGCACTGATCACGTGGCTATCATGCACTGATCACGTGACTGATCATGCACTGATCACGTGACTGATCATGCACTGATCACGTGACTGATCATGCACTGATCACGTGACTGATCATGCACTGATCACGTGGCTATCATGCACTGATCACGTGGCTGATCATGCACTGATCACGTAGCTACCATGTACTGGTCACATGACTGATCATGCACTGATCACGTAATTGATCATGCACTGATCACGTGGCTGATCATGCACTGATCATGTGACTGATCATGTTTGGTGTCACACACTGATCATGTGCATCTGGAGGCAATGACAAAGAGCTGAGTAGGCAGGAATCAGTCAGCAGGCTATAATCATGGAACTCAGCTCTGAGAAATCATGCTGCTCAGCTGGCAATAATCAAGCAGCTGAGCAGGCAGGAATTATGCAGCACAGGTGGCAATTGTCAAGCAGATGACAGGCAGGAATCGTGCAGCTCAGCTGGCAATTGTCAAGCAGATGAGCAGACAGTAATCACGCAGCTCAGCAGGCCCTGATCACGTGACTGAGCATGCACTGTTCACGTGGCTGATCATACACTGATCACGTGACTGATCATGCACTGATCACGTGGCTATCATGCACTGATCACGTGACTGATCATGCACTGATCACGTAATTCATGCACTGATCACGTGGCTATCATGCACTGATCACGTGGCTGATCATGCACTGATCACGTGACTGATCATGCACTGATCACGTGGCTATCATGCACTGATCACGTGGCTGATCATGCACTGATCACGGGACTGATCATGCACTGATCACGGGCTATCATGCACTGACTACATGACTCATCATGCACTGATCACGTGGCTGATCATGCACTGATCACGTGACTGATCATGCACTGATCACGTGACTGATCATGCACTGATCACGTGGCTGATCATGCACTGATCACGTAGCTATCATGCACTGATCACGTGACTGATCATGCACTGATCACGTGGCTGATCATGCACTGATCACGTGGCTGATCATGCACTGATCACGTGACTGATCATGCACTGATCACGTGACTGATCATGCACTGATCACGGGACTGATCATGCACTGATCACGTGGCTGATCATGCACTGATCACGTGCTGATCATGCACTGATCACGTGGCTGATCATGCACTGATCACGTGGCTGATCATGCACTGATCACGTGACTGATCATGCACTGATCACGTGGCTGATCATGCACTGATCACGTGGCTATCATGCACTGATCACGTGGCTGATCATGCACTGATCACGCAGCTACCATGTACTGGTCACATGACTGATCATGCACTGATCACGTGACTGATCATGCACTGATCACGTGGCTATCATGCACTACTCACGTGGCTGATCATGCAATGATCATGTAGCTACCATGTACAGGTCACGTGACTGATCATACACCCATCAGGTGACTGATCATGCACTGATCACGTGGCTATCATGCACTGATCACGTGACTGATCATGCACTGATCACGTGACTAATCATGCACTGATCACGTGACTATCATGCACTGATCACGTGGCTGATCATGCACTGATCACGTGGCTATCATGCACTGATCACGTGGCTGATCATGCACTGATACCGTGACTGAGCATGGACTGATCACATGACTATCATGTAGTGATCACGTGACTTAATGGCGCTGATCATGTGACTGATCATGTGCTGATCATGTTTGCTATCATACACTGATCATGTGCCTCTGGAGGCAATAAACAAAGAGCTGAGTAGGCACGAATCAGTCAGCAGGCAATAATCATGGAACTCAGCTGTGAGGAATCATGCTGCTCAGCTGGCAATAATCAAGCAGCTGAGCAGGCAGGAATTACGCAGCACAGCTGGCAATTGTCAAGCAGATGACAGGCAGGAATCGTGCAGCTCAGCTGGCAATTGTCAAGCAGATGAGCAGACAGTAATCACGCAGCTCAGCAGGCCCTGATCACGTGACTGAGCATGCACTGTTCACGTGGCTGATCATACACTGATCACGTGATTGATCATGCACTGATCACTTGGATATCATGCACTGATCACGTGGCTGATCATACACTGTTCACATGTCTGACCATGCACTGATCACGTGGCTGATCATACACTGCTCACGTAACTGATCATGCACTGATCACGTGGCTATCATGCACTGATCACGTGGCTGATCATGCACTGATCACGTGGCTGATCATGCACTGATATCATGCACTGATCACGTGGCTGATCATGCACTGATCACGTGACTGATCATGCACTGATCACGTGACTATCATGCACTGATCACGTGGCTATCATGCACTGATCACGTGGCTGATCATGCAATGATCACGTAGCTACCATGTACTGGTCACGTGACTGATCATGCACTGATCACGTAATTGATCATGCACTGATCACGTGGCTGATCATGCACTGATCACGTGGCTGATCATGCACTGATCACGTGGCTGATCATGCACTGATCACGTGGCTGATCATGCACTGATCACGTGACTGATCATGCACTGATCACGTGGCTATCATGCACTGATCACGTGGCTGATCATGCACTGATCACGTGGCTACATGCACTATCACGTGACTGATCATGCACTGATCACGTGACTGATCATGCACTGATCACGTGGCTATCATGCACTGATCACGTGGATATCATGCACTGATCACGTGGCTGATCACACACTATCACGTGACTGATCATGCACTGATCACGTGACTGATCATGCACTGATCACGTGACTGATCATGCACTGATCAGTGGCTATCATGCACTGATCACGTGGCTGATCATGCACTGATCACGTGACTGATCATGCACTGATCACGTGGCTATCATGCACTGATCACGTGCTATCATGCACTGATCACGTGGCTGATCATGCACTGATCACGTGACTGATCATGCACTGATCACGTCTATATCATGCACTGATCACGTGACTGATCATGCACTGATCACGTGGATGATCATGCACTGATCACGTGACTGATCATGCACTGATCACGTGGCTATCATGCACTGATCACGTGGCTGATCATACTGATCACGTGACTGATCATGCACTGATCACGTGGCTATCATGCACTGATCACGTGGCTGATCATGCACTGATCACGTAGCTACCATGTACTGGTCACGTGACTGATCATGCACTGATCACGTAATTGATCATGCACTGATCACGTGACTGATCATGCACTGATCACGTGACTGATCATGCACTGATCACGTGGCTATCATGCACTGCTCACGTGGCTGATCATGCACTGATCACGTAGCTGACATGCACTGATCACGTGACTGATCATGCACTGATCACGTAATTGATCATGCACTGATCACGTGGCTGATCATGCACTGATCACGTGGCTGATCATGCACTGATCACGTGACTGATCATGCACTGATCACGTGACTGATCATGCACTGATCACGTGGCTATCATGCACTGATCACGTGGCTGATCATGCACTGATCACGTGGCTGATCATGCACTGATCACGTGGCTGATCATGCACTGATCACGTGGCTGATCATGCACTGATCACGTGACTGATCATGCACTGATCACGTGGCTGATCATGCACTGATCACGTGGCTATCATGCACTGATCACGTGGCTGATCATGCACTGATCACGCAGCTATCATGCACTGATCACGTGACTGATCATGCACTGATCACGTGACTGATCATGCACTGATCACGTGGCTATCATGCACTGATCACGTGGCTGATCATGCACTGATCACGTGGCTATCATGCACTGATCACGTGACTGATCATGCACTGATCACGTGGCTATCATGCACTGATCACGTGGCTGATCATGCACTGATCACGTGGCTGATCATGCACTGATCACGTGACTGATCATGCACTGATCACGTGGCTATCATGCACTGATCACGTGGCTGATCATGCACTGATCACGTAGCTATCATGCACTGATCACGTGACTGATCATGCACTGATCACGTGACTGATCATGCACTGATCACGTGGCTATCATGCACTGATCACGTGGCTGATCATACACTGATCACGTGACTGATCATGCACTGATCACGTGACTGATCATGCACTGATCACGTGGCTATCATGCACTGATCACGTGGCTGATCATGCACTGATCACGTGGCTGATCATGCACTGATCACGTGGCTGATCATGCACTGATCACGTGGCTGATCATGCACTGATACCGTGACTGAGCATGGACTGATCACATGACTATCATGTAGTGATCACGTGACTTAATGGCGCTGATCATGTGACTGATCATGCACTGATCATGTTTGCTATCATACACTGATCATGTGCCTCTGGAGGCAATAAACAAAGAGCTGAGTAGGCACGAATCAAACAGTCAGCAGGCAATAATCATGGAACTCAGCTGTGAGGAATCATGCTGCTCAGCTGGCAATAATCAAGCAGCTGAGCAGGCAGGAATTACGCAGCACAGCTGGCAATTGTCAAGCAGATGACAGGCAGGAATCACGCAGCTCAGCTGGCAATTGTCAAGCAGATGAGCAGACAGTAATCACGCAGCTCAGCAGGCCCTGATCACGTGACTGAGCATGCACTGTTCACGTGGCTGATCATACACTGATCACGTGACTGATCATGCACTGATCACGTGGATATCATGCACTGATCACGTGGCTGATCATACACTGATCACGTGTCTGATCATGCACTGATCACGTGGCTGATCATGCACTGATCACTGACTGATCATGCACTGATCACGTGGCTATCATGCACTGATCACGTGGCTGATCATGCACTGATCACGTGGCTGATCATGCACTGATCACGTGGATGATCATGCACTGATCACGTGGCTGATCATGCACTGATCACGTGACTGATCATGCACTGATCACGTAGCTATCATGCACTGATCACGTGGCTGATCATGCACTGATCACGTGGCTGATCATGCACTGATCACGTGGCTATCATGCACTGATCACGTGGCTGATCATGCACTGATCACGTGACTGATCATGCACTGATCACATGACTATCATGTACTGATCACGTGACTTAATGGCACTGATCATGTGACTGATCATGCGCTGATCATGTTTGCTATCATACACTGATCATGTGCCTCTGGAGGCAAAAAGAGCTGAGTAGGCACGAATCAAACAGTCAGCAGGCAATAATCATGGAACTCAGCTGTGAGGAATCATGCTGCTCAGCTGGCAATCATCAAGCAGCTGAGCATGCAGGAATTACACAGCACAGCTGGCAATTGTCAAGCAGATGACAGGCAGGAATCGTGCAGCTCAGCTGGCAATTGTCAAGCAGATGAGCAGACAGTAATCACGCAGCTCAGCAGGCCCTGATCACGTGACTGAGCATGCACTGATCACGTGGCTGATCATACACTGATCACGTGACTGATCATGCACTGATCACGTGGCTATCATGCACTGATCACGTGGCTGATCATGCACTGATCACGTGGCTGATCATGCACTGATCACGTGGCTGATCATGCACTGATCACGTAGTGATCATGCACTGATCACGTGACTGATCATGCACTGATCACGTGGCTGATCATGCACTGATCACGTGGCTGATCATGCACTGATCACGTGACTGATCATGCACTGATCACGTGACTGATCATGCACTGATCACGTGGCTATCATGCACTGATCACGTGGCTGATCATGCACTGATCACGTGACTGATCATGCACTGATCACGTGACTGATCATGCACTGATCACGTGGCTGATCATGCACTGATCACGTGGCTATCATGCACTGATCACGTGACTGATCATGCACTGATCACGTGACTGATCATGCACTGATCACGTGGTATCATGCACTGATCACGTGGCTGATCATGCACTGATCACGTGTATGATCATGCACTGATCACGTGGCTGATCATGCACTGATCATGTAGCTGATCATGCACTGATCACGTGGCTATCATGCACTGATCACGTGGCTGATCATGCACTGATCACGTGGCTATCATGCACTGATCACGTGACTGATCATGCACTGATCACGTGATTGATCATGCACTGATCACGTGACTGATCATGCACTGATCACGTGGCTATCATGCACTGATCACGTGGCTGATCATGCACTGATCACGTGGCTATCATGCACTGATCACGTGACTGATCATGCACTGATCACGTGACTGATCATGCACTGATCACGTGACTTATCATGCACTGATCATGTGACTGATCATGTGCTGATCATGTTTGCTATCATACACTGATCATGTGCCTCTGGAGGCAATGAACAAAGAGCTGAGTAGGCAGGAATCAGTCAGCAGGCAATAATCATGGAACTCAGCTCTGAGAAATCATGCTGCTCAGCTGGCAATAATCAAGCAGCTGAGCAGGCAGGAATTATGCAGCACAGCTGGCAATTGTCAAGCAGATGACAGGCAGGAATCGTGCAGCTCAGCTGGCAATTGTCAAGCAGATGAGCAGACAGTAATCACGCAGCTCAGCAGGCCCTGATCACGTGACTGAGCATGCACTGTTCACGTGGCTGATCATACACTGATCACGTGACTGATCATGCACTGATCACTGGATATCATGCACTGATCACGTGGCTATCATGCACTGATCACGTGGCTGATCATGCACTGATCACGTGACTGATCACACACTGTCACGTGACTGATCATGCACTGATCACGTGGCATCATGCACTGATCACGTGGCTGATCATGCACTGCTCACGTGACTGATCATGCACACATCACGTGACTATCATGCACTGATCACGTGGCTGATCATGCAATGATCACGTAGCTACCATATACTGGTCACGTGACTGATCATGCACTGATCACGTAAATGATCATGCACTGATCACGTGACTGATCATGCACTGATCACGTGACTGATCATGCACTGATCACGTGGCTATCATGCACTGATCACGTGGCTGATCATGCAATGATCACGTAGCTACCATGTACTGGTCACGTGACTGATCATGCACTGATCACGTAATTGATCATGCACTGATCACGTGGCTTATCATGCACTGATCATGTGACTGATCATGCACTGATCATGTTTGGTGTCATACACTGATCATGTGCCTCTGGAGGCAATGAACAAAGAGCTGAGTAGGCATGAAACAGTCAGCAGGCAATAATCATGGAACTCAGCTCTGAGAAATCATGCTGCTCAGCTGGCAATAATCAAGCAGATGAGCAGGCAGGAATTACGCAGCACAGGTGGCAATTGTCAAGCAGATGACAGGCAGGAATCGTGCAGCTCAGCTGGCAATTGTCAAGCAGATGAGCAGACAGTAATCACGCAGCTCAGCAGGCCCTGATCACGTGACTGATCATGCACTGATCACGTGGCTGATCATACACTGATCACGTGACTGATCATGCACTGATCACGTGGCTATCATGCACTGATCACGTGACTGATCATGCACTGATCACGTGACTGTCATGCACTGATCACGTGGCTGATCATGCACTGATCACGTGGCTGATCATGCACTGATCACGTGACTGATCATGCACTGATCACGTGGCTATCATGCACTGATCACGTGGCTGATCATGCACTGATCACGGGACTGATCATGCACTGATCACGGCTATCATGCACTGATCACATGACTGATCATGCACTGATCACGTGGCTGATCATGCACTGATCACGTGACTGATCATGCACTGATCACGTGGCTGATCATGCACTGATCACGTGGCTATCATGCACTGATCACGTGGCTGATCATGCACTGATCACGTAGCTACATGCACTGATCACGTGACTGATCATGCACTGATCACGTGGCTGATCATGCACTGATCACGTGACTGATCATGCACTGATCACGTGGCTGATCATGCACTGATCACGTGGCTATCATGCACTGATCACGTGGCTGATCATGCACTGATCACGTGGCTATCATGCACTGATCACGTGACTGATCATGCACTGATCACGTACTGATCATGCACTGATCACGTGGCTTATCATGCACTGATCATGTGACTGATCATGCACTGATCATGTTTGCTATCATACACTGATCATGTGCCTCTGGAGGCAATGAACACAGAGCTGAGTAGGCAGGAATCAGTCAGCAGGCAATAATCATGGAACTCAGCTGTGAGAAATCATGCTGCTCAGCTGGCAATAATCAAGCAGCTGAGCAGGCAGGAATTACGCAGCACAGCTGGCAATTGTCAAGCAGATGACAGGCAGGAATCGTGCAGCTCAGCTGGCAATTGTCAAGCAGATGAGCAGACAGTAATCACGCAGCTCAGCAGGCCCTGATCACGTGACTGAGCATGCACTGTTCACGTGGCTGATCATACACTGATCACGTGACTGATCATGCACTGATCACGTGGCTATCATGCACTGATCACGTGGCTGATCATGCACTGATCACGTGCTACCATGCACTGATCACGTGACTGATCATGCACTGATCACGTAACTGATCATGCACTGATCACGTGACTGATCATGCACTGATCACGTGACTGATCATGCACTGATCACGTGGCTATCATGCACTGATCACGTGGCTGATCATGCACTGATCACGTGGCAACCATGCACTGATCACGTGACTGATCATGCACTGATCACGTAATTGATCATGCACTGATCACGTGGCTGATCATGCACTGATCACGTGGCTGATCACACACGATCACGTGACTGATCATGCACTGATCACGTGACTGATCATGCACTGATCACGTGACTGATCATGCACTGATCACGTGACTGATCATGCACTGATCACGTGGCTATCATGCACTGATCACGTGGCTGATCATGCACTGATCACGTAGCTATCATGCACTGGTCACGTGACTGATCATGCACTGATCACGTAATTGATCATGCACTGATCACGTGGCTGATCATGCACTGATCACGTGGCTGATCATGCACTGATCACGTGACTGATCATGCACTGATCACGTGGCTATCATGCACTGATCACGTGGCTGATCATGCACTGATCACGTGCTGATCATGCACTGATCACGTGGCTGATCATGCACTGATCACGTGGCTGATCATGCACTGATCACGTGACTGATCATGCACTGATCACGTGACTGATCATGCACTGATCACGTGGCTATCATGCACTGATCACGTGGCTGATCATGCACTGATCACGTAGCTACATGTACTGGTCACATGACTGATCATGCACTGATCACGTGACTGATCATGCACTGATCACGTGGCTATCATGCACTATCACGTGGCTGATCATGCAATGATCATGTAGCTACCATGTACTGGTCACGTGACTGATCATACACCCATCAGGTGACTGATCATGCACTGATCACGTGGCTATCATGCACTGATCACGTGGCTGATCATGCACTGATCACGTGCCTGATCATGCACTGATCACGTGACTGATCATGCACTGATCACGTGGCTGATCATGCACTGATACCGTGACTGAGCATGGACTGATCACATGACTATCATGTAGTGATCACGTGACTTAATGGCGCTGATCATGTGACTGATCATGCGCTGATCATGTTTGCTATCATACACTGATCATGTGCCTCTGGAGGCAATAAACAAAGAGCTGAGTAGGCACGAATCAAACAGTCAGCAGGCAATAATCATGGAACTCAGCTGTGAGGAATCATGCTGCTCAGCTGGCAATAATCAAGCAGCTGAGCAGGCAGGAATTACGCAGCACAGCTGGCAATTGTCAAGCAGATGACAGGCAGGAATCGTGCAGCTCAGCTGGCAATTGTCAAGCAGATGAGCAGACAGTAATCACGCAGCTCAGCAGGCCCTGATCACGTGACTGAGCATGCACTGATCACGTGGCTGATCATACAGATCACGTGACTGATCATGCACTGATCACGTGGCTATCATGCACTGATCACGTGACTGATCATGCACTGATCACGTGGCTGATCATGCACTGATCACGTGGCTGATCATGCACTGATCACGTGCTGATCATGCACTGATCACGTGGCTGATCATGCACTGATCACGGGACTGTCATGCACTGATCACGTGGCTATCATGCACTGATCACGTGACTGATCATGCACTGATCACGTGGCTGATCATGCACTGATCACGTGGCTGATCATGCACTGATCACGTGCTGATCATGCACTGATCACGTGGCTGATCATGCACTGATCATGGGACTGTCATGCACTGATCACGTGGCTGATCATGCACTGATCACGTGACTGATCATGCACTGATCACGTGGCTGATCATGCACTGATCACGTGCTGATCATGCACTGATCACGTGACTGATCATGCACTGATCACGTGGACTGTCATGCACTGATCACGTGGCTGATCATGCACTGATCACGTGACTGATCATGCACTGATCACGTGACTGATCATGCACTGATCACGTGGCTATCATGCACTGATCACGTGGCTGATCATACTGATCACGTGACTGATCATGCACTGATCACGTGGCTGATCATGCACTGATCACGTGACTGATCATGCACTGATCACGTGGCTGATCATGCACTGATCACGTGGCTGATCATGCACTGATCACGTGACTGATCATGCACTGATCACGTGACTGATCATGCACTGATCACGTGGCTGATCATGCACTGATCACGTGGCTATCATGCACTGATCACGTGGCTATCATGCACTGATCACGTGGCTGATCATGCACTGATCACGTAGCTATCATGCACTGATCACGTGACTGATCATGCACTGATCACGTGGCTGATCATGCACTGATCACGTGACTGATCATGCACTGATCACGTGACTGATCATGCACTGATCACGTGACTATCATGCACTGATCACGTGGCTGATCATGCACTGATCACGTGGCTGATCATGCACTGATCACGTGGCTGATCATGCACTGATCACGTGGCTGATCATGCACTGATCACGTGGCTATCATGCACTGATCACGTGACTGATCATGCACTGATCACGTGCTTACATGCACTGATCACGTGCTGATCATGCACTGATCACGTAATTGATCATGCACTGATCACGTGACTGATCATGCACTGATCACGTGACTGATCATGCACTGATCACGTGGTATCATGCACTGATCACGTGGCTGATCATGCAATGATCACGTAGCTACCATGCACTGATCACGTGACTGATCATGCACTGATCACGTAATTGATCATGCACTGATCACGTGGCTGATCATGCACTGATCACGTGACTGATCATGCACTGATCACGTGACTGATCATGCACTGATCACGTGGCTATCATGCACTGATCACGTGGCTGATCATGCACTGATCACGTGACTGATCATGCACTGATCACGTGACTGATCATGCACTGATCACGTGGCTATCATGCACTGATCACGTGGCTGATCATGCACTGATCACGTGTCTGATCATGCACTGATCACGTGGCTGATCATGCACTGATCACGTGACTGATCATGCACTGATCACGTGGCTATCATGCACTGATCACGTGGCTGATCATGCACTGATCACGTGGCTGATCATGCACTGATCACGTGACTGATCATGCACTGATCACGTGGCATCATGCACTGATCACGTGGCTGATCATACACTGATCACGTAACTGATCATGCACATCACGTGGCTATCATGCACTGATCACGTGGCTGATCATGCACTGATCACGTGGCTATCATGCACTGATCACGTGACTGATCATGCACTGATCACGTAATGATCATGCACTGATCACGTGACTGATCATGCACTGATCACGTGACTGATCATGCACTGATCACGTGGCTATCATGCACTGATCACGTGGCTGATCATGCACTGATACCGTGACTGAGCATGGACTGATCACATGACTATCATGTAGTGATCACGTGACTTAATGGCGCTGATCATGTGACTGATCATGCGCTGATCATGTTTGCTATCATACACTGATCATGTGCCTCTGGAGGCAATAAACAAAGAGCTGAGTAGGCACGAATCAAACAGTCAGCAGGCAATAATCATGGAACTCAGCTGTGAGGAATCATGCTGCTCAGCTGGCAATAATCAAGCAGCTGAGCAGGCAGGAATTACGCAGCACAGCTGGCAATTGTCAAGCAGATGACAGGCAGGAATCGTGCAGCTCAGCTGGCAATTGTCAAGCAGATGAGCAGACAGTAATCACGCAGCTCAGCAGGCCCTGATCACGTGACTGAGCATGCACTGTTCACGTGGCTGATCATACACTGATCACGTGATGATCATGCACTGATCACTTGGATATCATGCACTGATCACGTGGCTGATCATACACTGATCACGTGTCTGACCATGCACTGATCACGTGGCTGATCATACACTGATCACGTAACTGATCATGCACTGATCACGTGGCTGATCATGCACTGATCACGTGGCTGATCATGCACTGATCACGTGGCTATCATGCACTGGTCACGTGACTGATCATGCACTGATCACGTGACTGATCATGCACTGATCACGTGGCTGATCATGCACTGATCACGTGACTGATCATGCACTGATCACGTGACTGATCATGCACTGATCACGTGGCTATCATGCACTGATCACGTGGCTGATCATGCACTGATCACGCAGCTACCATGTACTGGTCACGTGACTGATCATGCACTGATCACGTAATTGATCATGCACTGATCACGTGGCTGATCATGCACTGATCATGTGACTGATCATGCACTGATCATGTTTGGTGTCATACACTGATCATGTGCATCTGGAGGCAATGAACAAAGAGCTGAGTAGGCAGGAATCAGTCAGCAGGCTATAATCATGGAACTCAGCTCTGAGAAATCATGCTGCTCAGCTGGCAATAATCAAGTAGATGAGCAGGCAGGAATTATGCAGCACAGGTGGCAATTGTCAAGGAGATGACAGACAGGAATCGTACAGCTCAGCTGGCAATTGTCAAGCAGATGAGCAGACAGTAATCACGCAGCTCAGCAGGCACTGATCACGTGACTGATCATGCACTGATCACGTGGCTGATCATACACTGATCACGTGACTGATCATGCACTGATCACGTGGCTATCATGCACTGATCACGTGACTGATCATGCACTGATCACGTGACTGTCATGCACTGATCACGTGGCTGATCATGCACTGATCACGTGGCTGATCATGCACTGATCACGTGACTGATCATGCACTGATCACGTGGCTATCATGCACTGATCACGTGGCTGATCATACACTGATCACGGGACTGATCATGCACTGATCACGGGCTATCATGCACTGATCACATGACTGATCATGCACTGATCACGTGGATGATCATGCACTGATCACGTGACTGATCATGCACTGATCACGTGGCTGATCATGCACTGATCACGTGGCTGATCATGCACTGATCACGTGGCTGATCATGCACTGATACGTGACTGAGCATGGACTGATCACATGACTATCATGTAGTGATCACGTGACTTAATGGCGCTGATCATGTGACTGATCATGCGCTGATCATGTTTGCTATCATACACTGATCATGTGCCTCTGGAGGCAATAAACAAAGAGCTGAGTAGGCACGAATCAAACAGTCAGCAGGCAATAATCATGGAACTCAGCTGTGAGGAATCATGCTGCTCAGCTGGCAATAATCAAGCAGCTGAGCAGGCAGGAATTACGCAGCACAGCTGGCAATTGTCAAGCAGATGACAGGCAGGAATCGTGCAGCTCAGCTGGCAATTGTCAAGCAGATGAGCAGACAGTAATCACGCAGCTCAGCAGGCCCTGATCACGTGACTGATCATGCACTGATCACGTGGCTGATCATGCACTGATCACGTGACTGATCATGCACTGATCACGTGACTGATCATGCACTGATCACGTGGCTATCATGCACTGATCACGTGGCTGATCATGCACTGATCACGTGGCTGATCATGCACTGATCACGTGGCTGATCATGCACTGATCACGTGGCTGATCATGCACTGATCACGTGGCTATCATGCACTGATCACGTGACTGATCATGCACTGATCACGTGGCTGACATGCACTGATCACGTGACTGATCATGCACTGATCACGTAACTGATCATGCACTGATCACGTGACTGATCATGCACTGATCACGTGACTGATCATGCACTGATCACGTGGCTATCATGCACTGCTCACGTGGCTGATCATGCAATGATCACGTAGCTACCATGTACTGGTCACGTGACTGATCATGCACTGATCACGTAATTGATCATGCACTGATCACGTGGCTGATCATGCACTGATCACGTGACTGATCATGCACTGATCACGTGACTGATCATGCACTGATCACGTGGCTATCATGCACTGATCACGTGGCTGATCATGCACTGATCACGTGACTGATCATGCACTGATCACGTGACTGATCATGCACTGATCACGTGGATATCATGCACTGATCACGTGGCTGATCATGCACTGATCACGTGACTGATCATGCACTGATCACGTGGCTGATCATGCACTGATCACGTGACTGATCATGCACTGATCACGTGGCTATCATGCACTGATCACGTGGCTGATCATGCACTGATCACGTGGCTGATCACACACTGTCACGTGACTGATCATGCACTGATCACGTGGCATCATGCACTGATCACGTGGCTGATCATGCACTGATCACGTGACTGATCATGCACTGATCACGTGGCTATCATGCACTGATCACGTGGCTGATCATGCAATGATCACGTAGCTACCATATACTGATCACGTGACTGATCATGCACTGATCACGTAAATGATCATGCACTGATCACGTGACTGATCATGCACTGATCACGTGACTGATCATGCACTGATCACGTGGCTATCATGCACTGATCACGTGGCTGATCACACACTGATCACGTGACTGATCATGCACTGATCACGTGGCTATCATGCACTGATCACGTGGCTATCATGCACTGATCACGTGGCTGATCATGCACTGATCACGTAGCTATCATGTACTGATCACGTGACTGATCATGCACTGATCACGTGATTGATCATGCACTGATCACGTGGCTGATCATGCACTGATCACGTGGCTGATCACACACTGATCACGTGACTGATCATGCACTGATCACGTGACTGATCATGCACTGATCACGTGGCTATCATGCACTGATCACGTGGCTATCATGCACTGATCACGTGGCTGATCACACTGATCACGTGACTGATCATGCACTGATCACGTGGCTATCATGCACTGATCACGTGGCTATCATGCACTGATCACGTGGCTGATCATGCACTGATCACGTGCTATCATGCACTGATCACGTGACTGATCATGCACTGATCACGTGGCTGATCATGCACTGATCACGTGACTGATCATGCACTGATCACGGGACTGATCATGCACTGATCACGTGACTGATCATGCACTGATCACGTGGCTATCATGCACTGATCACGTGGCTGATCATGCACTGATCACGTGGCTATCATGCACTGATCACGTGACTGATCATGCACTGATCACGTGACTGATCATGCACTGATCACGTGGCTGATCATGCACTGATCACGTGGCTGATCATGCACTGATCACGTGCCTGATCATGCACTGATCACGTGACTGATCATGCACTGATCACGTGACTGATCATGCACTGATCACGTGGCTATCATGCACTATCACGTGGCTGATCATGCAATGATCACGTAGCTACCATGTACTGGTCACGTGACTGATCATGCACTGATCACGTGACTGATCATGCACTGATCACGTGGCTATCATGCACTGATCACGTGGCTGATCATGCACTGATCACGTGGCTGATCATGCACTGATCACGTGACTGATCATGCACTGATCACGTAGCTATCATGCACTGATCACGTGGCTGATCATGCACTGATCACGTGGCTGATCATGCACTGATCACGTGGCTATCATGCACTGATCACGTGGCTGATCATGCACTGATACCGTGACTGAGCATGGACTGATCACATGACTATCATGTAGTGATCACGTGACTTAATGGCGCTGATCATGTGACTGATCATGCGCTGATCATGTTTGCTATCATACACTGATCATGTGCCTCTGGAGGCAATAAACAAAGAGCTGAGTAGGCACGAATCAAACAGTCAGCAGGCAATAATCATGGAACTCAGCTGTGAGGAATCATGCTGCTCAGCTGGCAATAATCAAGCAGCTGAGCAGGCAGGAATTACGCAGCACAGCTGGCAATTGTCAAGCAGATGACAGGCAGGAATCGTGCAGCTCAGCTGGCAATTGTCAAGCAGATGAGCAGACAGTAATCACGCAGCTCAGCAGGCCCTGATCACGTGACTGATCATGCACTGATCACGTGGCTGATCATGCACTGATCACGTGGCTGATCATGCACTGATCACGTGGCTGATCATGCACTGATCACGTGGCTGATCATGCACTGATCACGTGACTGATCATGCACTGATCACGTGGCTGATCATGCACTGATCACGTGGCTGATCATGCACTGATCACGTGGCTGATCATGCACTGATCACGTGACTGATCATGCACTGATCACGTGACTGATCATGCACTGATCACGTGGCTATCATGCACTGATCACGTGGCTATCATGCACTGATCACGTGGCTGATCACACTGATCACGTGACTGATCATGCACTGATCACGTGGCTATCATGCACTGATCACGTGGCTATCATGCACTGATCACGTGGCTGATCATGCACTGATCACGTAGCTATCATGCACTGATCACGTGACTGATCATGCACTGATCACGTAATTGATCATGCACTGATCACGTGACTGATCATGCACTGATCACGGACTGATCATGCACTGATCACGTGACTGATCATGCACTGATCACGTGGCTATCATGCACTGATCACGTGGCTGATCATGCAATGATCACGTAGCTACCATGTACTGGTCACGTGACTGATCATGCACTGATCACGTAATTGATCATGCACTGATCACGTGGCTGATCATGCACTGATCACGTGACTGATCATGCACTGATCACGTGACTGATCATGCACTGATCACGTGGCTATCATGCACTGATCACGTGGCTGATCATGCACTGATCACGTGACTGATCATGCACTGATCACGTGACTATCATGCACTGATCACGTGGCTATCATGCACTGATCACGTGGCTGATCATGCACTGATCACGTGACTGATCATGCACTGATCACGTGACTGATCATGCACTGATCACGTGGCTGATCATGCACTGATCACGTGACTATCATGCACTGATCACGTGGCTGATCATGCACTGATCACGTGACTGATCATGCACTGATCACGTGGCTATCATGCACTGATCACGTGACTGATCATGCACTGATCACGTGGCTGATCATGCACTGATCACGTGACTGATCATGCACTGATCACGTGACTGATCATGCACTGATCACGTGGCTATCATGCACTGATCACGTGGCTGATCATGCACTGATCACGTAGCTATCATGCACTGATCACGTGACTGATCATGCACTGATCACGTAATTGATCATGCACTGATCACGTGGCTGATCATGCACTGATCACGTGACTGATCATGCACTGATCACGTGACTGATCATGCACTGATCACGTGGCTATCATGCACTGATCACGTGGCTGATCATGCACTGATCACGTGCCTGATCATGCACTGATCACATGACTGATCATGCACTGATCACGTGACTGATCATGCACTGATCACGTGGCTATCATGCACTATCACGTGGCTGATCATGCAATGATCATGTAGCTACCATGTACTGGTCACGTGACTGATCATGCACTGATCACGTGACTGATCATGCACTGATCACGTGGCTATCATGCACTGATCACGTGGCTGATCATGCACTGATCACGTGCCTGATCATGCACTGATCACGTGACTGATCATGCACTGATCACGTAGCAATCATGCACTGATCACGTGGCTGATCATGCACTGATCACGTGGCTGATCATGCACTGATCACGTGGCTATCATGCACTGATCACGTGGCTGATCATGCACTGATACGTGACTGAGCATGGACTGATCACATGACTATCATGTAGTGATCACGTGACTTAATGGCGCTGATCATGTGACTGATCATGCGCTGATCATGTTTGCTATCATACACTGATCATGTGCCTCTGGAGGCAATAAACAAAGAGCTGAGTAGGCACGAATCAAACAGTCAGCAGGCAATAATCATGGAACTCAGCTGTGAGGAATCATGCTGCTCAGCTGGCAATAATCAAGCAGCTGAGCAGGCAGGAATTACGCAGCACAGCTGGCAATTGTCAAGCAGATGACAGGCAGGAATCGTGCAGCTCAGCTGGCAATTGTCAAGCAGATGAGCAGACAGTAATCACGCAGCTCAGCAGGCCCTGATCACGTGACTGAGCATGCACTGTTCACGTGGCTGATCATGCACTGATCACGTGAATATCATGCACTGATCACGTGGCTGATCATGCACTGATCACGTGTCTGATCATGCACTGATCACGTGGCTGATCATACACTGATCACGTGGCTGATCATGCACTGATCACGTGGCTATCATGCACTGATCACGTGGCTGATCATGCACTGATCACGTGGCTGATCATGCACTGATCACGTGGCTGATCATGCACTGATCACGTAACTGATCATGCACTGATCACGTGACTGATCATGCACTGATCACGTGACTGATCATGCACTGATCACGTGGCTATCATGCACTGCTCACGTGGCTGATCATGCAATGATCACGTAGCTACCATGTACTGGTCACGTGACTGATCATGCACTGATCACGTAATTGATCATGCACTGATCACGTGGCTGATCATGCACTGATCACGTGACTGATCATGCACTGATCACGTGACTGATCATGCACTGATCACGTGGCTATCATGCACTGATCACGTGGCTGATCATGCACTGATCACGTGACTGATCATGCACTGATCACGTGACTGATCATGCACTGATCACGTGGCTATCATGCACTGATCACGTGGCTGATCATGCACTGATCACGTGACTGATCATGCACTGATCACGTGGCTGATCATGCACTGATCACGTGACTGATCATGCACTGATCACGTGGCTATCATGCACTGATCACGTGGCTGATCATGCACTGATCACGTGGCTGATCACACACTGATCACGTGACTGATCATGCACTGATCACGTGGCATCATGCACTGATCACGTGGCTGATCATGCACTGATCACGTGACTGATCATGCACTGATCACGTGGCTATCATGCACTGATCACGTGGCTGATCATGCACTGATCACGTAGCTACCATGCACTGATCACGTGACTGATCATGCACTGATCACGTGACTGATCATGCACTGATCACGTGACTGATCATGCACTGATCACGTGACTGATCATGCACTGATCACGTGGCTATCATGCACTGATCACGTGGCTGATCATGCACGATCACGTGACTGATCATGCACTGATCACGTGGCTATCATGCACTGATCACGTGGCTATCATGCACTGATCACGTGGCTGATCATGCACTGATCACGTAGCTATCATGCACTGATCACGTGACTGATCATGCACTGATCACGTGATTGATCATGCACTGATCACGTGGCTGATCATGCACTGATCACGTGGCTGATCACACACTGATCACGTGACTGATCATGCACTGATCACGTGACTGATCATGCACTGATCACGTGGCTATCATGCACTGATCACGTGGATCATGCACTGATCACGTGGCTGATCACACACTATCACGTGACTGATCATGCACTGATCACGTGGCTGATCATGCACTGATCACGTGGCTATCATGCACTGATCACGTGGCTGATCATGCACTGATCACGTAGCTATCATGCACTGATCACGTGACTGATCATGCACTGATCACGTAATTGATCATGCACTGATCACGTGACTGATCATGCACTGATCACGGGACTGATCATGCACTGATCACGTGACTGATCATGCACTGATCACGTGGCTATCATGCACTGATCACGTGGCTGATCATGCACTGATCACGTGGCTATCATGCACTGATCACGTGACTGATCATGCACTGATCACGTGACTGATCATGCACTGATCACGTGGCTGATCATGCACTGATCACGTGGCTGATCATGCACTGATCACGTGCCTGATCATGCACTGATCACGTGACTGATCATGCACTGATCACGTGACTGATCATGCACTGATCACGTGGCTATCATGCACTATCACGTGGCTGATCATGCAATGATCACGTAGCTACCATGTACTGGTCACGTGACTGATCATGCACTGATCACGTGACTGATCATGCACTGATCACGTGGCTATCATGCACTGATCACGTGGCTGATCATGCACTGATCACGTGCCTGATCATGCACTGATCACGTGACTGATCATGCACTGATCACGTGGCTATCATGCACTGATCACGTGGCTGATCATGCACTGATCACGTGGCTGATCATGCACTGATCACGTGGCTATCATGCACTGATCACGTGGCTGATCATGCACTGATACGTGACTGAGCATGGACTGATCACATGACTATCATGTAGTGATCACGTGACTTAATGGCGCTGATCATGTGACTGATCATGCGCTGATCATGTTTGCTATCATACACTGATCATGTGCCTCTGGAGGCAATAAACAAAGAGCTGAGTAGGCACGAATCAAACAGTCAGCAGGCAATAATCATGGAACTCAGCTGTGAGGAATCATGCTGCTCAGCTGGCAATAATCAAGCAGCTGAGCAGGCAGGAATTACGCAGCACAGCTGGCAATTGTCAAGCAGATGACAGGCAGGAATCGTGCAGCTCAGCTGGCAATTGTCAAGCAGATGAGCAGACAGTAATCACGCAGCTCAGCAGGCCCTGATCACGTGACTGATCATGCACTGATCACGTGGCTGATCATGCACTGATCACGTGGCTGATCATGCACTGATCACGTGGCTGATCATGCACTGATCACGTGGCTATCATGCACTGATCACGTGACTGATCATGCACTGATCACGTAACTGATCATGCACTGATCACGTGGCTGATCATGCACTGATCACGTGGCTGATCATGCACTGATCACGTGACTGATCATGCACTGATCACGTGACTGATCATGCACTGATCACGTGGCTATCATGCACTGATCACGTGGCTATCATGCACTGATCACGTGGCTGATCACACTGATCACGTGACTGATCATGCACTGATCACGTGGCTATCATGCACTGATCACGTGGCTATCATGCACTGATCACGTGGCTGATCATGCACTGATCACGTAGCTACCATGCACTGGTCACGTGACTGATCATGCACTGATCACGTAATTGATCATGCACTGATCACGTGACTGATCATGCACTGATCACGTGACTGATCATGCACTGATCACGTGACTGATCATGCACTGATCACGTGGCTATCATGCACTGATCACGTGGCTGATCATGCACTGATCACGTAGCTACCATGTACTGGTCACGTGACTGATCATGCACTGATCACGTAATTGATCATGCACTGATCACGTGGCTGATCATGCACTGATCACGTGACTGATCATGCACTGATCACGTGACTGATCATGCACTGATCACGTGGCTATCATGCACTGATCACGTGGCTGATCATGCACTGATCACGTGACTGATCATGCACTGATCACGTGACTATCATGCACTGATCACGTGGCTATCATGCACTGATCACGTGGCTGATCATGCACTGATCACGTGGCTGATCATGCACTGATCACGTGACTGATCATGCACTGATCACGTGGCTATCATGCACTGATCACGTGACTGATCATGCACTGATCACGTGGCTGATCATGCACTGATCACGTGACTGATCATGCACTGATCACGCAGCTATCATGCACTGATCACGTGACTGATCATGCACTGATCACGTGGCTGATCATGCACTGATCACGTGACTGATCATGCACTGATCACGTGACTGATCATGCACTGATCACGTGGCTATCATGCACTGATCACGTGGCTGATCATGCACTGATCACGCAGCTATCATGCACTGATCACGTGACTGATCATGCACTGATCACGTAATTGATCATGCACTGATCACGTGGCTGATCATGCACTGATCACGTGACTGATCATGCACTGATCACGTGACTGATCATGCACTGATCACGTGGCTATCATGCACTGATCACGTGGCTGATCATGCACTGATCACGTGGCTGATCATGCACTGATCACATGACTGATCATGCACTGATCACGTGACTGATCATGCACTGATCACGTGGCTATCATGCACTATCACGTGGCTGATCATGCAATGATCACGTAGCTACCATGTACTGGTCACGTGACTGATCATGCACTGATCACGTGACTGATCATGCACTGATCACGTGGCTATCATGCACTGATCACGTGGCTGATCATGCACTGATCACGTGCCTGATCATGCACTGATCACGTGACTGATCATGCACTGATCACGTAGCAATCATGCACTGATCACGTGGCTGATCATGCACTGATCACGTGGCTGATCATGCACTGATCACGTGGCTATCATGCACTGATCACGTGGCTGATCATGCACTGATACGTGACTGAGCATGGACTGATCACATGACTATCATGTAGTGATCACGTGACTTAATGGCGCTGATCATGTGACTGATCATGCGCTGATCATGTTTGCTATCATACACTGATCATGTGCCTCTGGAGGCAATAAACAAAGAGCTGAGTAGGCACGAATCAAACAGTCAGCAGGCAATAATCATGGAACTCAGCTGTGAGGAATCATGCTGCTCAGCTGGCAATAATCAAGCAGCTGAGCAGGCAGGAATTACGCAGCACAGCTGGCAATTGTCAAGCAGATGACAGGCAGGAATCGTGCAGCTCAGCTGGCAATTGTCAAGCAGATGAGCAGACAGTAATCACGCAGCTCAGCAGGCCCTGATCACGTGACTGATCATGCACTGTTCACGTGGCTGATCATGCACTGATCACGTGACTATCATGCACTGATCACGTGGCTGATCATGCACTGATCACGTGTCTGATCATGCACTGATCACGTGGCTGATCATGCACTGATCACGTGGCTGATCATGCACTGATCACGTGGCTATCATGCACTGATCACGTGGCTGATCATGCACTGATCACGTGGCTGATCATGCACTGATCACGTGGCTGATCATGCACTGATCACGTAACTGATCATGCACTGATCACGTGACTGATCATGCACTGATCACGTGACTGATCATGCACTGATCACGTGGCTATCATGCACTGCTCACGTGGCTGATCATGCAATGATCACGTAGCTACCATGTACTGGTCACGTGACTGATCATGCACTGATCACGTAACTGATCATGCACTGATCACGTGGCTGATCATGCACTGATCACGTGACTGATCATGCACTGATCACGTGACTGATCATGCACTGATCACGTGGCTATCATGCACTGATCACGTGGCTGATCATGCACTGATCACGTGACTGATCATGCACTGATCACGTGACTGATCATGCACTGATCACGTGGCTATCATGCACTGATCACGTGGCTGATCATGCACTGATCACGTGACTGATCATGCACTGATCACGTGGCTGATCATGCACTGATCACGTGACTGATCATGCACTGATCACGTGGCTATCATGCACTGATCACGTGGCTGATCATGCACTGATCACGTGGCTGATCATGCACTGATCACGTGACTGATCATGCACTGATCACGTGGCACTCATGCACTGATCACGTGGCTGATCATGCACTGATCACGTGACTGATCATGCACTGATCACGTGGCTATCATGCACTGATCACGTGGCTGATCATGCAATGATCACGTAGCTACCATGCACTGATCACGTGACTGATCATGCACTGATCACGTGACTGATCATGCACTGATCACGTGACTGATCATGCACTGATCACGTGACTGATCATGCACTGATCACGTGGCTATCATGCACTGATCACGTGGCTGATCATGCACTGATCACGTGACTGATCATGCACTGATCACGTGGCTGATCATGCACTGATCACGTGGCTATCATGCACTGATCACGTGGCTGATCATGCACTGATCACGTAGCTATCATGCACTGATCACGTGACTGATCATGCACTGATCACGTGATTGATCATGCACTGATCACGTGGCTGATCATGCACTGATCACGTGGCTGATCACACGATCACGTGACTGATCATGCACTGATCACGTGACTGATCATGCACTGATCACGTGGCTATCATGCACTGATCACGTGGCTATCATGCACTGATCACGTGGCTGATCACACTGATCACGTGACTGATCATGCACTGATCACGTGGCTATCATGCACTGATCACGTGGCTATCATGCACTGATCACGTGGCTGATCATGCACTGATCACGTAGCTATCATGCACTGATCACGTGACTGATCATGCACTGATCACGTAATTGATCATGCACTGATCACGTGACTGATCATGCACTGATCACGGGACTGATCATGCACTGATCACGTGACTGATCATGCACTGATCACGTGGCTATCATGCACTGATCACGTGGCTGATCATGCACTGATCACGTGGCTATCATGCACTGATCACGTGACTGATCATGCACTGATCACGTGACTGATCATGCACTGATCACGTGGCTGATCATGCACTGATCACGTGGCTGATCATGCACTGATCACGTGCCTGATCATGCACTGATCACGTGACTGATCATGCACTGATCACGTGACTGATCATGCACTGATCACGTGGCTATCATGCACTATCACGTGGCTGATCATGCAATGATCACGTAGCTACCATGTACTGGTCACGTGACTGATCATGCACTGATCACGTGACTGATCATGCACTGATCACGTGGCTATCATGCACTGATCACGTGGCTGATCATGCACTGATCACGTGCCTGATCATGCACTGATCACGTGACTGATCATGCACTGATCACGTAGCAATCATGCACTGATCACGTGGCTGATCATGCACTGATCACGTGGCTGATCATGCACTGATCACGTGGCTATCATGCACTGATCACGTGGCTGATCATGCACTGATACCGTGACTGAGCATGGACTGATCACATGACTATCATGTAGTGATCACGTGACTTAATGGCGCTGATCATGTGACTGATCATGCGCTGATCATGTTTGCTATCATACACTGATCATGTGCCTCTGGAGGCAATAAACAAAGAGCTGAGTAGGCACGAATCAAACAGTCAGCAGGCAATAATCATGGAACTCAGCTGTGAGGAATCATGCTGCTCAGCTGGCAATAATCAAGCAGCTGAGCAGGCAGGAATTACGCAGCACAGCTGGCAATTGTCAAGCAGATGACAGGCAGGAATCGTGCAGCTCAGCTGGCAATTGTCAAGCAGATGAGCAGACAGTAATCACGCAGCTCAGCAGGCCCTGATCACGTGACTGAGCATGCACTGATCACGTGGCTGATCATGCACTGATCACGTGGCTGATCATGCACTGATCACGTGGCTGATCATGCACTGATCACGTGGCTGATCATGCACTGATCACGTGACTGATCATGCACTGATCACGTGACTGATCATGCACTGATCACGTGGCTGATCATGCACTGATCACGTGGCTGATCATGCACTGATCACGTGACTGATCATGCACTGATCACGTGACTGATCATGCACTGATCACGTGGCTATCATGCACTGATCACGTGGCTATCATGCACTGATCACGTGGCTGATCATGCACTGATCACGTGACTGATCATGCACTGATCACGTGGCTATCATGCACTGATCACGTGGCTATCATGCACTGATCACGTGGCTGATCATGCACTGATCACGTAGCTATCATGCACTGATCACGTGACTGATCATGCACTGATCACGTAATTGATCATGCACTGATCACGTGACTGATCATGCACTGATCACGTGACTGATCATGCACTGATCACGTGACTGATCATGCACTGATCACGTGGCTATCATGCACTGATCACGTGGCTGATCATGCACTGATCACGTAGCTACCATGCACTGATCACGTGACTGATCATGCACTGATCACGTAATTGATCATGCACTGATCACGTGGCTGATCATGCACTGATCACGTGACTGATCATGCACTGATCACGTGACTGATCATGCACTGATCACGTGGCTATCATGCACTGATCACGTGGCTGATCATGCACTGATCACGTGACTGATCATGCACTGATCACGTGACTATCATGCACTGATCACGTGGCTATCATGCACTGATCACGTGGCTGATCATGCACTGATCACGTGGCTGATCATGCACTGATCACGTGACTGATCATGCACTGATCACGTGGCTGATCATGCACTGATCACGTGACTATCATGCACTGATCACGTGGCTGATCATGCACTGATCACGTGACTGATCATGCACTGATCACGTGGCTATCATGCACTGATCACGTGACTGATCATGCACTGATCACGTGGCTGATCATGCACTGATCACGTGACTGATCATGCACTGATCACGTGACTGATCATGCACTGATCACGTGGCTATCATGCACTGATCACGTGGCTGATCATGCACTGATCACGTAGCTATCATGCACTGATCACGTGACTGATCATGCACTGATCACGTGATTGATCATGCACTGATCACGTGGCTGATCATGCACTGATCACGTGACTGATCATGCACTGATCACGTGACTGATCATGCACTGATCACGTGGCTATCATGCACTGATCACGTGGCTGATCATGCACTGATCACGTGCCTGATCATGCACTGATCACGTGACTGATCATGCACTGATCACGTGACTGATCATGCACTGATCACGTGGCTATCATGCACTATCACGTGGCTGATCATGCAATGATCACGTAGCTACCATGTACTGTCACGTGACTGATCATGCACTGATCACGTGACTGATCATGCACTGATCACGTGGCTATCATGCACTGATCACGTGGCTGATCATGCACTGATCACGTGCCTGATCATGCACTGATCACGTGACTGATCATGCACTGATCACGTGGCTATCATGCACTGATCACGTGGCTGATCATGCACTGATCACGTGGCTATCATGCACTGATCACGTGGCTATCATGCACTGATCACGTGGCTGATCATGCACTGATACGTGACTGAGCATGGACTGATCACATGACTATCATGTAGTGATCACGTGACTTAATGGCGCTGATCATGTGACTGATCATGCGCTGATCATGTTTGCTATCATACACTGATCATGTGCCTCTGGAGGCAATAAACAAAGAGCTGAGTAGGCACGAATCAAACAGTCAGCAGGCAATAATCATGGAACTCAGCTGTGAGGAATCATGCTGCTCAGCTGGCAATAATCAAGCAGCTGAGCAGGCAGGAATTACGCAGCACAGCTGGCAATTGTCAAGCAGATGACAGGCAGGAATCGTGCAGCTCAGCTGGCAATTGTCAAGCAGATGAGCAGACAGTAATCACGCAGCTCAGCAGGCCCTGATCACGTGACTGATCATGCACTGATCACGTGGCTGATCATGCACTGATCACGTGGCTATCATGCACTGATCACGTGGCTGATCATGCACTGATCACGTGGCTACCATGCACTGATCACGTGACTGATCATGCACTGATCACGTGACTGATCATGCACTGATCACGTGGCTGATCATGCACTGATCACGTGGCTGATCATGCACTGATCACGTGACTGATCATGCACTGATCACGTGACTGATCATGCACTGATCACGTGGCTATCATGCACTGATCACGTGGCTATCATGCACTGATCACGTGGCTGATCACACTGATCACGTGACTGATCATGCACTGATCACGTGGCTATCATGCACTGATCACGTGGCTATCATGCACTGATCACGTGGCTGATCATGCACTGATCACGTAGCTATCATGCACTGATCACGTGACTGATCATGCACTGATCACGTAATTGATCATGCACTGATCACGTGACTGATCATGCACTGATCACGTGACTGATCATGCACTGATCACGTGACTGATCATGCACTGATCACGTGGCTATCATGCACTGATCACGTGGCTGATCATGCACTGATCACGTAGCTACCATGTACTGGTCACGTGACTGATCATGCACTGATCACGTAATTGATCATGCACTGATCACGTGGCTGATCATGCACTGATCACGTGACTGATCATGCACTGATCACGTGACTGATCATGCACTGATCACGTGGCTATCATGCACTGATCACGTGGCTGATCATGCACTGATCACGTGCTGATCATGCACTGATCACGTGACTGATCATGCACTGATCACGTGGCTATCATGCACTGATCACGTGGCTGATCATGCACTGATCACGTGGCTGATCATGCACTGATCACGTGACTGATCATGCACTGATCACGTGGCTGATCATGCACTGATCACGTGACTATCATGCACTGATCACGTGGCTGATCATGCACTGATCACGTGACTGATCATGCACTGATCACGCAGCTATCATGCACTGATCACGTGACTGATCATGCACTGATCACGTGGCTGATCATGCACTGATCACGTGACTGATCATGCACTGATCACGTGACTGATCATGCACTGATCACGTGGCTATCATGCACTGATCACGTGGCTGATCATGCACTGATCACGCAGCTACCATGCACTGGTCACGTGACTGATCATGCACTGATCACGTAATTGATCATGCACTGATCACGTGGCTGATCATGCACTGATCACGTGACTGATCATGCACTGATCACGTGACTGATCATGCACTGATCACGTGGCTATCATGCACTGATCACGTGGCTGATCATGCACTGATCACGTGCCTGATCATGCACTGATCACGTGACTGATCATGCACTGATCACGTGACTGATCATGCACTGATCACGTGGCTATCATGCACTATCACGTGGCTGATCATGCAATGATCACGTAGCTACCATGTACTGGTCACGTGACTGATCATGCACTGATCACGTGACTGATCATGCACTGATCACGTGGCTATCATGCACTGATCACGTGGCTGATCATGCACTGATCACGTGCCTGATCATGCACTGATCACGTGACTGATCATGCACTGATCACGTGGCTATCATGCACTGATCACGTGGCTGATCATGCACTGATCACGTGGCTGATCATGCACTGATCACGTGGCTATCATGCACTGATCACGTGGCTGATCATGCACTGATACGTGACTGAGCATGGACTGATCACATGACTATCATGTAGTGATCACGTGACTTAATGGCGCTGATCATGTGACTGATCATGCGCTGATCATGTTTGCTATCATACACTGATCATGTGCCTCTGGAGGCAATAAACAAAGAGCTGAGTAGGCACGAATCAAACAGTCAGCAGGCAATAATCATGGAACTCAGCTGTGAGGAATCATGCTGCTCAGCTGGCAATAATCAAGCAGCTGAGCAGGCAGGAATTACGCAGCACAGCTGGCAATTGTCAAGCAGATGACAGGCAGGAATCGTGCAGCTCAGCTGGCAATTGTCAAGCAGATGAGCAGACAGTAATCACGCAGCTCAGCAGGCCCTGATCACGTGACTGAGCATGCACTGTTCACGTGGCTGATCATGCACTGATCACGTGGCTATCATGCACTGATCACGTGGCTGATCATGCACTGATCACGTGTCTGATCATGCACTGATCACGTGGCTGATCATGCACTGATCACGTGGCTGATCATGCACTGATCACGTGGCTATCATGCACTGATCACGTGGCTGATCATGCACTGATCACGTGGCTATCATGCACTGATCACGTGACTGATCATGCACTGATCACGTAACTGATCATGCACTGATCACGTGACTGATCATGCACTGATCACGTGACTGATCATGCACTGATCACGTGGCTATCATGCACTGCTCACGTGGCTGATCATGCAATGATCACGTAGCTACCATGTACTGGTCACGTGACTGATCATGCACTGATCACGTAATTGATCATGCACTGATCACGTGGCTGATCATGCACTGATCACGTGACTGATCATGCACTGATCACGTGACTGATCATGCACTGATCACGTGGCTATCATGCACTGATCACGTGGCTGATCATGCACTGATCACGTGACTGATCATGCACTGATCACGTGACTGATCATGCACTGATCACGTGGCTATCATGCACTGATCACGTGGCTGATCATGCACTGATCACGTGACTGATCATGCACTGATCACGTGGCTGATCATGCACTGATCACGTGACTGATCATGCACTGATCACGTGGCTATCATGCACTGATCACGTGGCTGATCATGCACTGATCACGTGGCTGATCATGCACTGTCACGTGACTGATCATGCACTGATCACGTGGCATCATGCACTGATCACGTGGCTGATCATGCACTGATCACGTAACTGATCATGCACTGATCACGTGGCTATCATGCACTGATCACGTGGCTGATCATGCAATGATCACGTAGCTACCATGTACTGATCACGTGACTGATCATGCACTGATCACGTAACTGATCATGCACTGATCACGTGACTGATCATGCACTGATCACGTGACTGATCATGCACTGATCACGTGGCTATCATGCACTGATCACGTGGCTGATCATGCACTGATCACGTGACTGATCATGCACTGATCACGTGGCTGATCATGCACTGATCACGTGGCTATCATGCACTGATCACGTGGCTGATCATGCACTGATCACGTAGCTATCATGCACTGATCACGTGACTGATCATGCACTGATCACGTGACTGATCATGCACTGATCACGTGGCTGATCATGCACTGATCACGTGGCTGATCATGCACTGATCACGTGACTGATCATGCACTGATCACGTGACTGATCATGCACTGATCACGTGGCTATCATGCACTGATCACGTGGCTATCATGCACTGATCACGTGGCTGATCACACTGATCACGTGACTGATCATGCACTGATCACGTGGCTATCATGCACTGATCACGTGGCTATCATGCACTGATCACGTGGCTGATCATGCACTGATCACGTAGCTATCATGCACTGATCACGTGACTGATCATGCACTGATCACGTAATTGATCATGCACTGATCACGTGGCTGATCATGCACTGATCACGGGACTGATCATGCACTGATCACGTGACTGATCATGCACTGATCACGTGGCTATCATGCACTGATCACGTGGCTGATCATGCACTGATCACGTGGCTATCATGCACTGATCACGTGACTGATCATGCACTGATCACGTAACTGATCATGCACTGATCACGTGGCTGATCATGCACTGATCACGTGGCTGATCATGCACTGATCACGTGCCTGATCATGCACTGATCACGTGACTGATCATGCACTGATCACGTGACTGATCATGCACTGATCACGTGGCTATCATGCACTGATCACGTGGCTGATCATGCAATGATCACGTAGCTACCATGTACTGGTCACGTGACTGATCATGCACTGATCACGTGACTGATCATGCACTGATCACGTGGCTATCATGCACTGATCACGTGGCTGATCATGCACTGATCACGTGGCTGATCATGCACTGATCACGTGACTGATCATGCACTGATCACGTGGCTATCATGCACTGATCACGTGGCTGATCATGCACTGATCACGTGGCTATCATGCACTGATCACGTGGCTGATCATGCACTGATCACGTGGCTGATCATGCACTGATACGTGACTGAGCATGGACTGATCACATGACTATCATGTAGTGATCACGTGACTTAATGGCGCTGATCATGTGACTGATCATGCGCTGATCATGTTTGCTATCATACACTGATCATGTGCCTCTGGAGGCAATAAACAAAGAGCTGAGTAGGCACGAATCAAACAGTCAGCAGGCAATAATCATGGAACTCAGCTGTGAGGAATCATGCTGCTCAGCTGGCAATAATCAAGCAGCTGAGCAGGCAGGAATTACGCAGCACAGCTGGCAATTGTCAAGCAGATGACAGGCAGGAATCGTGCAGCTCAGCTGGCAATTGTCAAGCAGATGAGCAGACAGTAATCACGCAGCTCAGCAGGCCCTGATCACGTGACTGAGCATGCACTGATCACGTGGCTGATCATGCACTGATCACGTGGCTGATCATGCACTGATCACGTGGCTGATCATGCACTGATCACGTGGCTGATCATGCACTGATCACGTGACTGATCATGCACTGATCACGTGGCTGATCATGCACTGATCACGTGGCTGATCATGCACTGATCACGTGGCTGATCATGCACTGATCACGTGACTGATCATGCACTGATCACGTGACTGATCATGCACTGATCACGTGGCTATCATGCACTGATCACGTGGCTATCATGCACTGATCACGTGGCTGATCACACTGATCACGTGACTGATCATGCACTGATCACGTGGCTATCATGCACTGATCACGTGGCTATCATGCACTGATCACGTGGCTGATCATGCACTGATCACGTAGCTACCATGCACTGATCACGTGACTGATCATGCACTGATCACGTAATTGATCATGCACTGATCACGTGACTGATCATGCACTGATCACGTGACTGATCATGCACTGATCACGTGACTGATCATGCACTGATCACGTGGCTATCATGCACTGATCACGTGGCTGATCATGCACTGATCACGTAGCTACCATGCACTGATCACGTGACTGATCATGCACTGATCACGTAATTGATCATGCACTGATCACGTGGCTGATCATGCACTGATCACGTGACTGATCATGCACTGATCACGTGACTGATCATGCACTGATCACGTGGCTATCATGCACTGATCACGTGGCTGATCATGCACTGATCACGTGACTGATCATGCACTGATCACGTGACTGATCATGCACTGATCACGTGGCTATCATGCACTGATCACGTGGCTGATCATGCACTGATCACGTGGCTGATCATGCACTGATCACGTGACTGATCATGCACTGATCACGTGGCTGATCATGCACTGATCACGTGACTATCATGCACTGATCACGTGGCTGATCATGCACTGATCACGTGACTGATCATGCACTGATCACGTAGCTATCATGCACTGATCACGTGACTGATCATGCACTGATCACGTGGCTGATCATGCACTGATCACGTGACTGATCATGCACTGATCACGTGACTGATCATGCACTGATCACGTGGCTATCATGCACTGATCACGTGGCTGATCATGCACTGATCACGCAGCTATCATGCACTGATCACGTGACTGATCATGCACTGATCACGTGATTGATCATGCACTGATCACGTGGCTGATCATGCACTGATCACGTGACTGATCATGCACTGATCACGTGACTGATCATGCACTGATCACGTGGCTATCATGCACTGATCACGTGGCTGATCATGCACTGATCACGTGCCTGATCATGCACTGATCACGTGACTGATCATGCACTGATCACGTGACTGATCATGCACTGATCACGTGGCTATCATGCACTATCACGTGGCTGATCATGCAATGATCACGTAGCTACCATGTACTGGTCACGTGACTGATCATGCACTGATCACGTGACTGATCATGCACTGATCACGTGGCTATCATGCACTGATCACGTGGCTGATCATGCACTGATCACGTGCTGATCATGCACTGATCACGTGACTGATCATGCACTGATCACGTGGCAATCATGCACTGATCACGTGGCTGATCATGCACTGATCACGTGGCTGATCATGCACTGATCACGTGGCTATCATGCACTGATCACGTGGCTGATCATGCACTGATACGTGACTGAGCATGGACTGATCACATGACTATCATGTAGTGATCACGTGACTTAATGGCGCTGATCATGTGACTGATCATGCGCTGATCATGTTTGCTATCATACACTGATCATGTGCCTCTGGAGGCAATAAACAAAGAGCTGAGTAGGCACGAATCAAACAGTCAGCAGGCAATAATCATGGAACTCAGCTGTGAGGAATCATGCTGCTCAGCTGGCAATAATCAAGCAGCTGAGCAGGCAGGAATTACGCAGCACAGCTGGCAATTGTCAAGCAGATGACAGGCAGGAATCGTGCAGCTCAGCTGGCAATTGTCAAGCAGATGAGCAGACAGTAATCACGCAGCTCAGCAGGCCCTGATCACGTGACTGATCATGCACTGATCACGTGGCTGATCATGCACTGATCACGTGGCTGATCATGCACTGATCACGTGGCTGATCATGCACTGATCACGTGGCTATCATGCACTGATCACGTGACTGATCATGCACTGATCACGTGGCTGATCATGCACTGATCACGTGGCTGATCATGCACTGATCACGTGGCTGATCATGCACTGATCACGTGACTGATCATGCACTGATCACGTGACTGATCATGCACTGATCACGTGGCTATCATGCACTGATCACGTGGCTATCATGCACTGATCACGTGGCTGATCACACTGATCACGTGACTGATCATGCACTGATCACGTGGCTATCATGCACTGATCACGTGGCTATCATGCACTGATCACGTGGCTGATCATGCACTGATCACGTGGCTATCATGCACTGATCACGTGACTGATCATGCACTGATCACGTAACTGATCATGCACTGATCACGTGACTGATCATGCACTGATCACGTGACTGATCATGCACTGATCACGTGACTGATCATGCACTGATCACGTGGCTATCATGCACTGATCACGTGGCTGATCATGCAATGATCACGGCTATCATGCACTGATCACGTGACTGATCATGCACTGATCACGTAATTGATCATGCACTGATCACGTGGCTGATCATGCACTGATCACGTGACTGATCATGCACTGATCACGTGACTGATCATGCACTGATCACGTGGCTATCATGCACTGATCACGTGGCTGATCATGCACTGATCACGTGACTGATCATGCACTGATCACGTGACTGATCATGCACTGATCACGTGGCTATCATGCACTGATCACGTGGCTGATCATGCACTGATCACGTGGCTGATCATGCACTGATCACGTGACTGATCATGCACTGATCACGTGGCTGATCATGCACTGATCACGTGACTATCATGCACTGATCACGTGGCTGATCATGCACTGATCACGTGACTGATCATGCACTGATCACGAGCTATCATGCACTGATCACGTGACTGATCATGCACTGATCACGTGGCTGATCATGCACTGATCACGTGACTGATCATGCACTGATCACGTGACTGATCATGCACTGATCACGTGGCTATCATGCACTGATCACGTGGCTGATCATGCACTGATCACGTAGCTACCATGTACTGATCACGTGACTGATCATGCACTGATCACGTAATTGATCATGCACTGATCACGTGGCTGATCATGCACTGATCACGTGACTGATCATGCACTGATCACGTGACTGATCATGCACTGATCACGTGGCTATCATGCACTGATCACGTGGCTGATCATGCACTGATCACGTGGCTGATCATGCACTGATCACATGACTGATCATGCACTGATCACGTGACTGATCATGCACTGATCACGTGGCTATCATGCACTGATCACGTGGCTGATCATGCAATGATCACGTAGCTACCATGTACTGGTCACGTGACTGATCATGCACTGATCACGTGACTGATCATGCACTGATCACGTGGCTATCATGCACTGATCACGTGGCTGATCATGCACTGATCACGTGACTGATCATGCACTGATCACGTGACTGATCATGCACTGATCACGTAGCTATCATGCACTGATCACGTGGCTGATCATGCACTGATCACGTGGCTATCATGCACTGATCACGTGGCTATCATGCACTGATCACGTGGCTGATCATGCACTGATACGTGACTGAGCATGGACTGATCACATGACTATCATGTAGTGATCACGTGACTTAATGGCGCTGATCATGTGACTGATCATGCGCTGATCATGTTTGCTATCATACACTGATCATGTGCCTCTGGAGGCAATAAACAAAGAGCTGAGTAGGCACGAATCAAACAGTCAGCAGGCAATAATCATGGAACTCAGCTGTGAGGAATCATGCTGCTCAGCTGGCAATAATCAAGCAGCTGAGCAGGCAGGAATTACGCAGCACAGCTGGCAATTGTCAAGCAGATGACAGGCAGGAATCGTGCAGCTCAGCTGGCAATTGTCAAGCAGATGAGCAGACAGTAATCACGCAGCTCAGCAGGCCCTGATCACGTGACTGATCATGCACTGATCACGTGGCTGATCATGCACTGATCACGTGGCTGATCATGCACTGATCACGTGGCTGATCATGCACTGATCACGTGGCTGATCATGCACTGATCACGTGACTGATCATGCACTGATCACGTGGCTGATCATGCACTGATCACGTGGCTGATCATGCACTGATCACGTGGCTGATCATGCACTGATCACGTGACTGATCATGCACTGATCACGTGACTGATCATGCACTGATCACGTGGCTATCATGCACTGATCACGTGGCTATCATGCACTGATCACGTGGCTGATCACACTGATCACGTGACTGATCATGCACTGATCACGTGGCTATCATGCACTGATCACGTGGCTATCATGCACTGATCACGTGGCTGATCATGCACTGATCACGTGCTATCATGCACTGATCACGTGACTGATCATGCACTGATCACGTGACTGATCATGCACTGATCACGTGACTGATCATGCACTGATCACGGGACTGATCATGCACTGATCACGTGACTGATCATGCACTGATCACGTGGCTATCATGCACTGATCACGTGGCTGATCATGCACTGATCACGTGCTATCATGCACTGATCACGTGACTGATCATGCACTGATCACGTAATTGATCATGCACTGATCACGTGGCTGATCATGCACTGATCACGTGACTGATCATGCACTGATCACGTGACTGATCATGCACTGATCACGTGGCTATCATGCACTGATCACGTGGCTGATCATGCACTGATCACGTGGCTGATCATGCACTGATCACGTGACTGATCATGCACTGATCACGTGGCTATCATGCACTGATCACGTGGCTGATCATGCACTGATCACGTGGCTGATCATGCACTGATCACGTGACTGATCATGCACTGATCACGTGGCTGATCATGCACTGATCACGTGACTATCATGCACTGATCACGTGGCTGATCATGCACTGATCACGTGACTGATCATGCACTGATCACGTGGCTATCATGCACTGATCACGTGACTGATCATGCACTGATCACGTGGCTGATCATGCACTGATCACGTGACTGATCATGCACTGATCACGTGACTGATCATGCACTGATCACGTGGCTATCATGCACTGATCACGTGGCTGATCATGCACTGATCACGTAGCTACCATGCACTGATCACGTGACTGATCATGCACTGATCACGTAATTGATCATGCACTGATCACGTGGCTGATCATGCACTGATCACGTGACTGATCATGCACTGATCACGTGACTGATCATGCACTGATCACGTGGCTATCATGCACTGATCACGTGGCTGATCATGCACTGATCACGTGCCTGATCATGCACTGATCACGTGACTGATCATGCACTGATCACGTGACTGATCATGCACTGATCACGTGGCTATCATGCACTATCACGTGGCTGATCATGCAATGATCACGTAGCTACCATGCACTGATCACGTGACTGATCATGCACTGATCACGTGACTGATCATGCACTGATCACGTGGCTATCATGCACTGATCACGTGGCTGATCATGCACTGATCACGTGCCTGATCATGCACTGATCACGTGACTGATCATGCACTGATCACGTGGCAATCATGCACTGATCACGTGGCTGATCATGCACTGATCACGTGGCTGATCATGCACTGATCACGTGGCTATCATGCACTGATCACGTGGCTGATCATGCACTGATACGTGACTGAGCATGGACTGATCACATGACTATCATGTAGTGATCACGTGACTTAATGGCGCTGATCATGTGACTGATCATGCGCTGATCATGTTTGCTATCATACACTGATCATGTGCCTCTGGAGGCAATAAACAAAGAGCTGAGTAGGCACGAATCAAACAGTCAGCAGGCAATAATCATGGAACTCAGCTGTGAGGAATCATGCTGCTCAGCTGGCAATAATCAAGCAGCTGAGCAGGCAGGAATTACGCAGCACAGCTGGCAATTGTCAAGCAGATGACAGGCAGGAATCGTGCAGCTCAGCTGGCAATTGTCAAGCAGATGAGCAGACAGTAATCACGCAGCTCAGCAGGCCCTGATCACGTGACTGATCATGCACTGATCACGTGGCTGATCATGCACTGATCACGTGGCTGATCATGCACTGATCACGTGGCTGATCATGCACTGATCACGTGGCTGATCATGCACTGATCACGTGACTGATCATGCACTGATCACGTGGCTGATCATGCACTGATCACGTGGCTGATCATGCACTGATCACGTGGCTGATCACACACTGATCACGTGACTGATCATGCACTGATCACGTGACTGATCATGCACTGATCACGTGGCTATCATGCACTGATCACGTGGATATCATGCACTGATCACGTGGCTGATCACACTGATCACGTGACTGATCATGCACTGATCACGTGGCTATCATGCACTGATCACGTGGCTATCATGCACTGATCACGTGGCTGATCATGCACTGATCACGTAGCTATCATGCACTGATCACGTGACTGATCATGCACTGATCACGTAATTGATCATGCACTGATCACGTGACTGATCATGCACTGATCACGGACTGATCATGCACTGATCACGTGACTGATCATGCACTGATCACGTGGCTATCATGCACTGATCACGTGGCTGATCATGCACTGATCACGTAGCTATCATGCACTGATCACGTGACTGATCATGCACTGATCACGTAATTGATCATGCACTGATCACGTGGCTGATCATGCACTGATCACGTGACTGATCATGCACTGATCACGTGACTGATCATGCACTGATCACGTGGCTATCATGCACTGATCACGTGGCTGATCATGCACTGATCACGTGACTGATCATGCACTGATCACGTGACTGATCATGCACTGATCACGTGGCTATCATGCACTGATCACGTGGCTGATCATGCACTGATCACGTGGCTGATCATGCACTGATCACGTGACTGATCATGCACTGATCACGTGGCTGATCATGCACTGATCACGTGACTATCATGCACTGATCACGTGGCTGATCATGCACTGATCACGTGACTGATCATGCACTGATCACGTAGCTATCATGCACTGATCACGTGACTGATCATGCACTGATCACGTGGCTGATCATGCACTGATCACGTGACTGATCATGCACTGATCACGTGACTGATCATGCACTGATCACGTGGCTATCATGCACTGATCACGTGGCTGATCATGCACTGATCACGCAGCTACCATGTACTGATCACGTGACTGATCATGCACTGATCACGTAATTGATCATGCACTGATCACGTGGCTGATCATGCACTGATCACGTGACTGATCATGCACTGATCACGTGACTGATCATGCACTGATCACGTGGCTATCATGCACTGATCACGTGGCTGATCATGCACTGATCACGTGCCTGATCATGCACTGATCACATGACTGATCATGCACTGATCACGTGACTGATCATGCACTGATCACGTGGCTATCATGCACTACTCACGTGGCTGATCATGCAATGATCACGTAGCTACCATGTACTCGTCACGTGACTGATCATGCACTGATCACGTGACTGATCATGCACTGATCACGTGGCTATCATGCACTGATCACGTGGCTGATCATGCACTGATCACGTGCCTGGTCATGCACTGATCACGTGACTGATCATGCACTGATCACGTGGCTATCATGCACTGATCACGTGGCTGATCATGCACTGATCACGTGGCTGATCATGCACTGATCACGTGGCTGATCATGCACTGATCACGTGGCTGATCATGCACTGATCACGTGACTGAGCATGGACTGATCACATGACTATCATGTAGTGATCACGTGACTTAATGGCGATCATGTGACTGATCATGCGCTGATCATGTTTGCTATCATACACTGATCATGTGCCTCTGGAGGCAATAAACAAAGAGCTGAGTAGGCACGAATCAAACAGTCAGCAGGCAATAATCATGGAACTCAGCTGTGAGGAATCATGCTGCTCAGCTGGCAATAATCAAGCAGCTGAGCAGGCAGGAATTACGCAGCACAGCTGGCAATTGTCAAGCAGATGACAGGCAGGAATCGTGCAGCTCAGCTGGCAATTGTCAAGCAGATGAGCAGACAGTAATCACGCAGCTCAGCAGGCCCTGATCACGTGACTGAGCATGCACTGATCACGTGGCTGATCATGCACTGATCACGTGGCTGATCATGCACTGATCACGTGCTGATCATGCACTGATCACGTGGCTGATCATGCACTGATCACGTGACTGATCATGCACTGATCACGTAACTGATCATGCACTGATCACGTGGCTGATCATGCACTGATCACGTGGCTGATCATGCACGTATCACGTGACTGATCATGCACTGATCACGTGGCTGATCATGCACTGATCACGTGGCTATCATGCACTGATCACGTGGCTATCATGCACTGATCACGTGGCTGATCACACACTATCACGTGACTGATCATGCACTGATCACGTGGCTATCATGCACTGATCACGTGGCTATCATGCACTGATCACGTGGCTGATCATGCACTGATCACGTAGCTGATCATGCACTGATCACGTGACTGATCATGCACTGATCACGCTGATCATGCACTGATCACGTGGCTGATCATGCACTGATCACGTGACTGATCATGCACTGATCACGTGACTGATCATGCACTGATCACGTGGCTGATCATGCACTGATCACGTGGCTGATCATGCACTGATCACGTAGCTACCATGCACTGATCACGTGACTGATCATGCACTGATCATGTAATTGATCATGCACTGATCACGTGCTGATCATGCACTGATCACGTGACTGATCATGCACTGATCACGTGACTGATCATGCACTGATCACGTGGCTATCATGCACTGATCACGTGGCTGATCATGCACTGATCACGTGACTGATCATGCACTGATCACGTGGCTATCATGCACTGATCACGTGGCTATCATGCACTGATCACGTGGCTGATCATGCACTGATCACGTGGCTGATCATGCACTGATCACGTGACTGATCATGCACTGATCACGTGGCTATCATGCACTGATCACGTGACTATCATGCACTGATCACGTGGCTGATCATGCACTGATCACGTGACTGATCATGCACTGATCACGTGCTGATCATGCACTGATCACGTGACTGATCATGCACTGATCACGGCTGATCATGCACTGATCACGTGACTGATCATGCACTGATCACGTGACTGATCATGCACTGATCACGTGGCTATCATGCACTGATCACGTGGCTGATCATGCACTGATCACGTGGCTATCATGCACTGATCACGTGACTGATCATGCACTGATCACGTAATTGATCATGCACTGATCACGTGGCTGATCATGCACTGATCACGTGACTGATCATGCACTGATCACGTGACTGATCATGCACTGATCACGTGGCTATCATGCACTGATCACGTGGCTGATCATGCACTGATCACGTGGCTGATCATGCACTGATCACATGACTGATCATGCACTGATCACGTGACTGATCATGCACTGATCACGTGGCTATCATGCACTGATCACGTGGCTGATCATGCAATGATCACGTAGCTACCATGTACAGTCACGTGACTGATCATGCACTGATCACGTGACTGATCATGCACTGATCACGTGGCTATCATGCACTGATCACGTGGCTGATCATGCACTGATCACGTGCCTGATCATGCACTGATCACGTGACTGATCATGCACTGATCACGTGGCTATCATGCACTGATCACGTGGCTGATCATGCACTGATCACGTGGCTGATCATGCACTGATCACGTGGCTGATCATGCACTGATCACGTGGCTGATCATGCACTGATCACGTGACTGAGCATGGACTGATCACATGACTATCATGTAGTGATCACGTGACTTAATGGCGCTGATCATGTGACTGATCATGCACTGATCATGTTTGCTATCATACACTGATCATGTGCCTCTGGAGGCAATAAACAAAGAGCTGAGTAGGCACGAATCAAACAGTCAGCAGGCAATAATCATGGAACTCAGCTGTGAGGAATCATGCTGCTCAGCTGGCAATAATCAAGCAGCTGAGCAGGCAGGAATTACGCAGCACAGCTGGCAATTGTCAAGCAGATGACAGGCAGGAATCGTGCAGCTCAGCTGGCAATTGTCAAGCAGATGAGCAGACAGTAATCACGCAGCTCAGCAGGCCCTGATCACGTGACTGATCATGCACTGATCACGTGGCTGATCATGCACTGATCACGTGGCTATCATGCACTGATCACGTGGCTGATCATGCACTGATCACGTGGCTGCATGCTACTGATCACGTGACTGATCATGCACTGATCACGTAACTGATCATGCACTGATCACGCTGAATGCACTGATCACGTGGCTGATGCATATCACGTGACTGATCATGCACTGATCACGTGACTAATCATGCACTGATCACGCATGGCTATCATGCACTGATCACGTGGCTATCATGCACTGATCACGTGGCTGATCACACACTGATCACGTGACTGATCATGCACTGATCACGTGGCTATCATGCACTGATCACGTGGCTATCATGCACTGATCACGTGGCTGATCATGCACTGATCACGTGCTATCATGCACTGATGTGTGACTGATCATGCACTGATCACGTAATTGATCATGCTGATCACGTGACTGATCATGCACTGATCACGGACTGATCATGCACTGATCACGTGACTGATCATGCACTGATCACGTGGCTATCATGCACTGATCACGTGGCTGATCATGCAATGATCACGTAGCTACCATGCACTGATCACGTGACTGATCATGCACTGATCACGTTGATCATGCACTGATCACGTGGCTATCATGCACTGATCACGTGACTGATCACATGCATGATCACGTGACTGATCATGCACTGATCACGTGGCTATCATGCACTGATCACGTGGCTGATCATGCACTGATCACGTGGCTGATCATGCACTGATCACGTGGCTATCATGCACTGATCACGTGGCTGATCATGCACTGATCACGTGAATATATCATGCACTGATCACGTGCTGTCATGCACTGATCACGTGACTGATCATGCACTGATCACGGCTACCATGTACTGGTCACGTGACTGATCATGCACTGATCACGTGGCTGATCATGCACTGATCACGTGACTGATCATGCACTGATCACGTGACTGATCATGCACTGATCACGTGGCTATCATGCACTGATCACGGCTGATCATGCACTGATCACGTGGCTATCATGCACTGATCACGTGACTGATCATGCACTGATCACGTGATTGATCATGCACTGATCACGTGGCTGATCATGCACTGATCACGTGTGACTGATCATGCACTGATCACGTGACTGATCATGCACTGATCACGTGGCTATCATGCACTGATCACGTGGCTGATCATGCACTGATCACGTGCCTGATCATGCACTTCATGACTGATCATGCACTGATCACGTGACTGATCATGCACTGATCACGTGGCTATCATGCACTACTCACGTGGCTGATCATGCAATGATCATGTAGCTACCATGTACTGTCACGTGACTGATCATGCACTGATCACGTGACTGATCATGCACTGATCACGTGGCTATCATGCACTGATCACGTGGCTGATCATGCACTGATCACGTGCCTGATCATGCACTGATCACGTGACTGATCATGCACTGATCACGTGCAATCATGCACTGATCACGTGGCTGATCATGCACTGATCACGTGGCTGATCATGCACTGATCACGTGGCTATCATGCACTGATCACGTGGCTGATCATGCACTGATCGTGACTGAGCATGGACTGATCACATGACTATCATGTAGTGATCACGTGACTTAATGGCGCTGATCATGTGACTGATCATGCGCTGATCATGTTTGCTATCATACACTGATCATGTGCCTCTGGAGGCAATAAACAAAGAGCTGAGTAGGCACGAATCAAACAGTCAGCAGGCAATAATCATGGAACTCAGCTGTGAGGAATCATGCTGCTCAGCTGGCAATAATCAAGCAGCTGAGCAGGCAGGAATTACGCAGCACAGCTGGCAATTGTCAAGCAGATGACAGGCAGGAATCGTGCAGCTCAGCTGGCAATTGTCAAGCAGATGAGCAGACAGTAATCACGCAGCTCAGCAGGCCCTGATCACGTGACTGAGCATGCACTGTTCACGTGGCTGATCATGCACTGATCACGTGGCTGATCATGCACTGATCACGTGGATATCATGCACTGATCACGTGGCTGATCATACACGTTCACGTGACTGATCATGCACTGATCACGTGGCTGATCATGCACTGATCACGTGGCTGATCATGCACTGATCACGTGGCTGATCATGCACTGATCACGTGGCTATCATGCACTGATCACGTGGCTGATCATGCACTGATCACGTGATTGATCATGCACTGATCACGTGACACTGATCATGCACTGATCACGTGGCTGATCATGCACTGATCACGTGACTGATCATGCTGATCACGTGGCTATCATGCACTGCTCACGTGGCTGATCATGCAATGATCACGTAGCTACCATGCACTGGTCACGTGACTGATCATGCACTGATCACGTAATTGATCATGCACTGATCACGTACTGATCATGCACTGATCAGGACTGATCATGCACTTCACGTGACTGATCATGCACTGATCACGTGGCTATCATGCACTGATCACGTGGCTGATCATGCACTGATCACGTTGCTGCCATGTACTGGTCACGTGACTGATCATGCACTGATCACGTAATTGATCATGCACTGATCACGTGGCTCATCATGCACTGATCGTGGCTGATCATGCACACATCACGTGACTGATCATGCACTGATCACGTGGCTATCATGCACTGATCACGTGGCTGATCATGCACTGATCACGTACTGATCATGCACTGATCACGTGGCTGATCATGCACTGATCACGTGGCTATCATGCACTGATCACGTGGCTGATCATGCACTGATCACGTGGCTGATCATGCACATCACGTGACTGATCATGCACTGATCACGTGGCTATCATGCACTGATCACGATATCATGCACTGATCACGTGGCTGATCATGCACTGATCACGTGACTGATCATGCACTGATCACGTGGCTATCATGCACTGATCATGGCTGATCATGCACTGATCACGTGGCTGATCATGCACTGATCACGTGACTGATCATGCACTGATCACGTGACTGATCATGCACTGATCACGTGGCTATCATGCACTGATCACGTGGCTGATCATGCACTGATCACGTGGCTGACCATATGCTGATCACGTGACTGATCATGCACTGATCACGTGACTGATCATGCACTGATCACGTGGCTGATCATGCACTGATCACGTGTGATCATGCACTGATCACGTGACTGATCATGCACTGATCACGTGGCTATCATGCACTGATCACGTGGCTGATCATGCACTGATCACGTGCCTGATCATGCACTGATCATGACTGATCATGCACTGATCACGTGACTGATCATGCACTGATCACGTGGCTATCATGCACTGATCACGTGGCTGATCATGCAATGATCACGTAGCTACCATGTACGGTCACGTGACTGATCATGCACTGATCACGTGACTGATCATGCACTGATCACGTGGCTATCATGCACTGATCACGTGGCTGATCATGCACTGATCACGTGCCTGATCATGCACTGATCACGTGACTGATCATGCACTGATCACGTGGCTATCATGCACTGATCACGTGGCTGATCATGCACTGATCACGTGGCTGATCATGCACTAATCACGTGACTATCATGCACTGATCACGTGGCTGATCATGCACTGATACTGACTGAGCATGGACTGATCACATGACTATCATGTAGTGATCACGTGACTTAATGGCGCTGATCATGTGACTGATCATGCGCTGATCATGTTTGCTATCATACACTGATCATGTGCCTCTGGAGGCAATAAACAAAGAGCTGAGTAGGCACGAATCAAACAGTCAGCAGGCAATAATCATGGAACTCAGCTGTGAGGAATCATGCTGCTCAGCTGGCAATAATCAAGCAGCTGAGCAGGCAGGAATTACGCAGCACAGCTGGCAATTGTCAAGCAGATGACAGGCAGGAATCGTGCAGCTCAGCTGGCAATTGTCAAGCAGATGAGCAGACAGTAATCACGCAGCTCAGCAGGCCTGATCACGTGACTGAGCATGCACTGATCACGTGGCTGATCATGCACTGATCACGTGACTGATCATGCACTGATCACGGACTGATCATGCACTGATCACGTGGCTATCATGCACTGATCACGTGGCTGATCATGCACTGATCACGTGGCTGATCATGCACTGATCACGTGGCTGATCATGCACTGATCACGTGGCTGATCATGCACTGATCACGTGGCTGATCATGCACTGATCACGTGACTGATCATGCACTGATCACGTGGCTGATCATGCACTGATCACGTGACTGATCATGCACTGATCACGTGACTGATCATGCACTGATCACGTGACTGATCATGCACTGATCACGTGACTGATCATGCACTGATCACGTGGCTATCATGCACTGATCACGTGGCTGATCATGCACTGATCACGTGCTGATCATGCACTGATCACGTGACTGATCATGCACTGATCACGTAATTGATCATGCACTGATCACGTGGCTGATCATGCACTGATCACGTGACTGATCATGCACTGATCACGTGACTGATCATGCACTGATCACGTGGCTATCATGCACTGATCACGTGGCTGATCATGCACTGATCACGTGACTGATCATGCACTGATCACGTGACTGATCATGCACTGATCACGTGGCTATCATGCACTGATCACGTGGCTGATCATGCACTGATCACGTGACTGATCATGCACTGATCACGTGGCTGATCATGCACTGATCACGTGACTGATCATGCACTGATCACGTGGCTATCATGCACTGATCACGTGGCTGATCATGCACTGATCACGTGGCTGATCATGCACTGATCACGTGACTGATCATGCACTGATCACGTGGCACTCATGCACTGATCACGTGGCTGATCATGCACTGATCACGTGCTGATCATGCACATCACGTGGCTATCATGCACTGATCACGTGGCTGATCATGCACTGATCAGCACTGATCATGGCTGATCACACACTATCATGATGATGCACTGATCACGCACTGATCATGCACTGATCACGTGGCTATCATGCACTGATCACGTGGCTGATCATGCACTGATCACATGGCTATCATGCACTGATCATGATGATCATGCACTGATCACGTGATTGATCATGCACTGATCACGTGGCTGATCATGCACTGATCACGTGGCTGATCATGCACTGATCACATGACTGATCATGCACTGATCACGTGACTGATCATGCACTGATCACGTGGCTATCATGCACTGATCACGTGGCTGATCATGCACTGATCACGTGGCTGATCATGCACTGTATCACGTGACTGATCATGCACTGATCACGTGCTGATCATGCACTGATCACGTGGCTATCATGCACTGATCACGTGGCTGATCATGCACTGATCACGTAGCTACCATGCACTGATCACGTGACTGATCATGCACTGATCACGTGATTGATCATGCACTGATCACGTGGCTGATCATGCACTGATCACGTGACTGATCATGCACTGATCACGTGACTGATCATGCACTGATCACGTGGCTATCATGCACTGATCACGTGGCTGATCATGCACTGATCAGCAGCTACCATGCACTGATCACGTGACTGATCATGCACTGATCACGTGATTGATCATGCACTGATCACGTGGCTGATCATGCACTGATCACGTGGCTGATCATGCACTGATCACGTGGCTGATCATGCACTGATCACGTGACTGATCATGCACTGATCACGTGACTGATCATGCACTGATCACGTGGCTATCATGCACTGATCACGTGCACTGATCATGCAATGATCACGTAGCTACCATGTACTGGTCACGTGACTGATCATGCACTGATCACGTGACTGATCATGCACTGATCACGTGGCTATCATGCACTGATCACGTGGCTGATCATGCACTGATCACGTGGCTGATCATGCACTGATCACGTGACTGATCATGCACTGATCACGTAGCTATCATGCACTGATCACGTGACTGATCATGCACTGATCACGTGGCTATCATGCACTGATCACGTGGCTGATCATGCACTGATCACGTGGCTGATCATGCACTGATACCGTGACTGAGCATGGACTGATCATGACTATCATGTAGTGATCACGTGACTTAACGCTGATCATGTGACTGATCATGCGCTGATCATGTTTGCTATCATACACTGATCATGTGCCTCTGGAGGCAATGAACAAAGAGCTGAGTAGGCACGAATCAAACAGTCAGCAGGCAATAATCATGGAACTCAGCTGTGAGGAATCATGCTGCTCAGCTGGCAATAATCAAGCAGCTGAGCAGGCAGGAATTACGCAGCACAGCTGGCAATTGTCAAGCAGATGACAGGCAGGAATCGTGCAGCTCAGCTGGCAATTGTCAAGCAGATGAGCAGACAGTAATCACGCAGCTCAGCAGGCCCTGATCACGTGACTGATCATGCACTGATCACGTGGCTGATCATGCACTGATCACGTGGCTGATCATGCACTGATCACGTGGCTGATCATGCACTGATCACGTGGCTGATCATGCACTGATCACGTGACTGATCATGCACTGATCACGTACTGATCATGCACTGATCACGTGGCTGATCATGCACTGATCACGTGGCTGATCATGCACTGATCACGTGACTGATCATGCAGATCGTGATGATCATGCACTGATCACGTGGCTATCATGCACTGATCACGTGGCTATCATGCACTGATCACGTGGCTGATCATGCACTATCACGTGACTGATCATGCACTGATCACGTGGCTATCATGCACTGATCACGTGGCTATCATGCACTGATCACGTGGCTGATCATGCGATCACGTAGCTACCATGCACTGGTCACGTGACTGATCATGCACTGATCACGTAACTGATCATGCACTGATCACGTGACTGATCATGCACTGATCACGTGACTGATCATGCACTGATCACGTGACTGATCATGCACTGATCACGTGGCTATCATGCACTGATCACGTGGCTGATCATGCACTGATCACGTAGCTACCATGTACTGATCACGTGACTGATCATGCACTGATCACGTGATTGATCATGCACTGATCACGTGGCTGATCATGCACTGATCACGTGGCTGATCATGCACTGATCACGTGACTGATCATGCACTGATCACGTGGCTATCATGCACTGATCACGTGGCTGATCATGCACTGATCACGTGACTGATCATGCACTGATCACGTGACTATCATGCACTGATCACATGGCTATCATGCACTGTCACGTGGCTGATCATGCACTTCACGTGGCTGATCATGCACTGATCACGTGACTGATCATGCACTGATCACGTGGCTATCATGCACTGATCAGACTGATCATGTACACGATTCGTGACTGATCATGCACTGATCACGTGACTGATCATGCACTGATCACGTAGCTATCATGCACTGATCACGTGACTGATCATGCACTGATCACGTGGCTGATCATGCACTGATCACGTGACTGATCATGCACTGATCACGTGACTGATCATGCACTGATCACGTGGCTATCATGCACTGATCACGTGGCTGATCATGCACTGATCACGTGGCTATCATGCAGTCACGTGACTGATCATGCACGATGGCGTAATTGATCATGCACTGATCACGTGGCTGATCATGCACTGATCACGTGACTGATCATGCACTGATCACGTGACTGATCATGCACTGATCACGTGGCTATCATGCACTGATCACGTGGCTGATCATGCACTGATCGTGCCTGATCATGCACTGATCACATGACTGATCATGCACTGATCACGTGACTGATCATGCACTGATCACGTGGCTATCATGCACTATCACGTGGCTGATCATGCAATGATCACGTAGCTACCATGTACTGGTCACGTGACTGATCATACACCCATCAGGTGACTGATCATGCACTGATCACGTGGCTATCATGCACTGATCACGTGGCTGATCATGCACTGATCACGTGCCTGTCATGCACTGATCACGTGACTGATCATGCACTGATCACATGCGTCATGCACTGATCACGTGGCTGATCATGCACTGATCACGTGGCTATCATGCACTGATCACGTGGCTGATCATGCACTGATCACGTGGCTGATCATGCACTGATCCGTGACTGAGCATGGACTGATCACATGACTATCATGTAGTGATCACGTGACTTAATGGCGCTGATCATGTGACTGATCATGCGCTGATCATGTTTGCTATCATACACTGATCATGTGCCTCTGGAGGCAATAAACAAAGAGCTGAGTAGGCACGAATCAAACAGTCAGCAGGCAATAATCATGGAACTCAGGTGTGAGGAATCATGCTGCTCAGCTGGCAATAATCCAGCAGCTGAGCAGGCAGGAATTACGCAGCACAGCTGGCAATTGTCAAGCAGATGACAGGCAGGAATCGTGCAGCTCAGCTGGCAATTGTCAAGCAGATGAGCAGACAGTAATCACGCAGCTCAGCAGGCCAAGATCACGGGACTGAGCATGCACTGTTCACGTGGCTGATCATACACTGATCACGTGACTGATCATGCACTGATCACGTAATTCATCATGCACTGATCACGTGGCTGATCATGCACTGATCACGTGGCTGATCATACACTGTTCACGTGTCTGATCATGCACTGATCACGTGGCTGATCATGCACTGATCACGTGGCTGATCATGCACTGATCACGTGTCCATGCACTGATCGTGACTGATCATGCACTGATCACGTGATAATCATGCACTGTCACGTGACTGATCATGCACTGATCACGTAACTGATCATGCACTGATCACGTGACTGATCATGCACTGATCACGTGACTGATCATGCACTGATCACGTGGCTATCATGCACTGATCACGTGGCTGATCATGCAATGATCATAGCTATCATGCACTGGTCACGTGACTGATCATGCAGATCGTAATTGATCATGCACTGATCACGTGGCTGATCATGCACTGATCACGTGACTGATCATGCACTGATCACGTGACTGATCATGCACTGATCACGTGGCTATCATGCACTGATCACGTGGCTGATCATGCACTGATCACGTGACTGATCATGCACTGATCACGTGACTGATCATGCACTGATCACGTGGCTATCATGCACTGATCACGTGGCTGATCATGCACTGATCACGTGGCTGATCATGCACTGATCACGTGGCTGATCATGCACTGATCACGTGACTGATCATGCACTGATCACGTGGCTATCATGCACTGATCACGTGGCTGATCATGCACTGATCACGTGGCTGATCACACACTGTCACGTGACTGATCATGCACTGATCACGTGGCACTCATGCACTGATCACGTGGCTGATCATGCACTGATCACGTGACTGATCATGCACTGATCACGTGGCTATCATGCACTGATCACGTGGCTGATCATGCACTGATCACGTGGCTACCATGCACTGATCACGTGACTGATCATGCACTGATCACGTAACTGATCATGCACTGATCACGTGACTGATCATCACTGCCTGATCACGTGACTGATCATGCACTGATCAGCGTGGCTATCATGCACTGATCACGTGGCTGATCATGCACTATCATGACTGATCATGCACTGATCACATGGCTGATCATGCACTGATCACGTGGCTATCATGCACTGATCACGTGGCTGATCATGCACTGATCACGTAGCTACCATGCAGTCACGTGACTGATCATGCTGATCACGTAATTGATCATCACGCTGATCACGTGGCTGATCACACACTGATCAGTGGCTGATCATGCACTATCACGTGACTGATCATGCACTGATCACGTGACTGATCATGCACTGATCACGTGGCTATCATGCACTGATCACGTGGCTATCATGCACTGATCACGTGGCTGATCACACACTATCACGTGACTGATCATGCACTGATCACGTGGCTATCATGCACTGATCACGTGGCTATCATGCACTGATCACGTGGCTGATCATGCAATGATCACGTAGCTATCATACTGATCACGTGACTGATCATGCACTGATCAGGTGATGCACTGATCACGTGACTGATCATGCAGATCACAGGACTGATCATGCACTGATCACGTGACTGATCATGCACTGATCACGTGGCTATCATGCACTGATCACGTGGCTGATCATGCACTGATCACAGCTACCATCATACTGCTGTCACGTGACTGATGCACTGATCACGTAATTGATCATGCACTGATCACGTGGCTGATCATGCACTGATCGTGACTGATCGCACTGATCACGTGACTGATCATGCACTGATCACGTGGCTGATCATGCACTGATCACGTGGCTGATCATGCACTGATCACGTGCTGATCATGCACTGATCACGTGGCTGATCATGCACTGATCATGACTGATCATGCACTGATCACGTGGCTGATCATGCACTGATCACGTGGCTGATCATGCACTGATCACGTGACTGATCATGCACTGATCACGTGGCTGATCATGCACTGATCGTGACTATCATGCACTGATCACGTGGCTGATCATGCACTGATCACGTGACTGATCATGCACTGATCACGTGGCTATCAGCATGCTGTCACGTGACTGATCATGCACTGATCACGTAATGATCATGCACTGATCACGTGACTGATCATGCACTGATCACGTGACTGATCATGCACTGATCACGTGGCTATCATGCACTGATCACGTGGCTGATCATGCGATCATGACTACCATGTACTGATCACGTGACTGATCATGCACTGATCACGTGATTGATCATGCACTGATCACGTGGCTGATCATGCACTGATCACGTGCTGATCATGCACTGATCACGTTTGATCATGCACTGATCACGTGGCTATCATGCACTGATCACGTGGCTGATCATGCACTGATCACGTGCCTGATCATGCACTGATCACGTGACTGATCATGCACTGATCACGTGACTGATCATGCACTGATCACGTGGCTATCATGCACTATCACGTGGCTGATCATGCAATGATCATGTAGCTACCATGTACTGGTCACGTGGCTGATCATGCACCATCACGTGACTGATCATGCACTGATCACGTGGCTATCATGCACTGATCACGTGGCTGATCATGCACTGATCACCTGCCTGGTCATGCACTGATCACGTGACTGATCATGCACTGATCACGTGGCTATCATGCACTGATCACGTGGCTGATCATGCACTGATCACGTGGACTCATCATGTGATCACGTGGCTATCATGCACTGATCACGTGGCTGATCATGCACTGATCTGTGACTGAGCATGGACTGATCACATGACTATCATGTAGTGATCACGTGACTTAATGGCGCTGATCATGTGACTGATCATGCGCTGATCATGTTTGCTATCATACACTGATCATGTGCCTCTGGAGGCAATAAACAAAGAGCTGAGTAGGCACGAATCAAACAGTCAGCAGGCAATAATCATGGAACTCAGCTGTGAGGAATCATGCTGCTCAGCTGGCAATAATCAAGCAGCTGAGCAGGCAGGAATTACGCAGCACAGCTGGCAATTGTCAAGCAGATGACAGGCAGGAATCGTGCAGCTCAGCTGGCAATTGTCAAGCAGATGAGCAGACAGTAATCACGCAGCTCAGCAGCCCAGATCACGTGACTGAGCATGCACTGTTCACGTGGCTGATCATACACTGATCGTGATTGATCATGCACTGATCACTTGGATATCATGCACTGATCACGTGGCTGATCATACACTGTTCACGTGTCTGACCATGCACTGATCACGTGGCTGATCATGCACTGATCACGTAACTGATCATGCACTGATCACGTGGCTGATCATGCACTGATCACGTGGCTGATCATGCACTGATCACGTGGCTATCATGCACTGATCACGACTGATCATGCACTGATCACGTAACTGATCATGCACTGATCACGTGGCTGATCATGCACTGATCACGTGCTGATCATGCACTGATCACGTGGCTATCATGCACTGATCACGTGGCTGATCATGCACTGATCACGTGACTGATCATGCACTGATCACGGCCATGCACTGATCACGTGACTGATCATGCACTGATCACGTGACTGATCATGCACTGATCACGTGGCTGATCATGCACTGATCACGTGACTGATCATGCACTGATCACGTGACTGATCATGCACTGATCACGTGGCTATCATGCACTGATCACGTGGCTTATCATGCACTGATCATGTGACTGATCATGTGCTGATCATGTTTGGTGTCATACACTGATCATGTGCCTCTGGAGGCAATGAACATAGAGCTGAGTATGCACGAATCAGTCAGCAGGCTATAATCATGGAACTCAGCTCTGAGAAATCATGCTGCTCAGCTGGCAATAATCAAGTAGATGAGCAGGCAGGAATTACGCAGCACAGGTGGCAATTGTCAAGCAGATGACAGGCAGGAATCGTGCAGCTCAGCTGGCAATTGTCAAGCAGATGAGCAGACAGTAATCACGGCTCAGCAGGCCCTGATCACGTGACTGAGCATGCACTGTTCACGTGGCTGATCATACACTGATCACGTGACTGATCATGCACTGATCATGTGACTGATCATGCACTGATCACGTGGCTGATCATGCACTGATCACGTGGCTGATCATGCACTGATCACGTGGACTGATCATGCACTGATGGCTATCATGCTGACTATATGACTGATCATGCACTGATCACGTGGCTGATCATGCACTGATCACGTGGCTGATCATGCACTGATCACGTGACTGATCATGCACTGATCATACTGATCATGCACTGATCACGTGGCTATCATGCACTGCTCACGTGGCTGATCATGCAATGATCACGTAGCTACCATGCTGATCACGTGACTGATCATGCACTGATCACGTGGCTGATCATGCACTGATCACGTGGCTGATCATGCACTGATCACGTGACTGATCATGCACTGATCACTGGATGATCATGCACTGATCACGTGGCTGATCATGCACTGATCACGTGGCTGATCATGCACTGATCACGTGGCTGATCATGCACTGATCACGTGACTGATCATGCACTGATCACGTGGCTATCATGCACTGATCACGTGGCTGATGTGCACTGATCACGTGGCTGATCACACCTGTCACGTGACTGATCATGCACTGATCACGTGGCTCTCATGCACTGATCACGTGGCTGATCATGCACTGCTCACGTGACTGATCATGCACACATCACGTGGCTATCATGCACTGATCACGTGGCTGATCATGCAATGATCACGTAGCTACCATATACTGGTCACGTGACTGATCATGCAGATCACGTGAATGATCATGCTGTTCACGTGACTGATCATGCACTGATCACGTGACTGATCATGCACTGATCACGTGGCTATCATGCACTGATCACGTGGCTGATCATGCACTGATCACGTGCTACCATGTACTGATCACGTGACTGATCATGCACTGATCACGTAATTGATCATGCACTGATCACGTGGCTCATCATGCACTGATCACGTGGCTGATCACACCGCATATCACGTGACTGATCATGCACTGATCACGTGGCTATCATGCACTGATCACGTGGCTATCATGCTGATCACGTGGCTGATCATGCAATGATCACGCAGCTACCATGTACAGGTCACGTGACTGATCATGCACTGATCACGTGGCTGATCATGCACTGATCACGTGGCTGATCATGCACTGATCACTGCTGATCATGCAATGATCATGCACTGATCATGTGTGCTGATCATGCACTGATCACGTGACTGATCATGCACTGATCACGTGGCTGATCATGCACTGATCACGTGGCTATCATGCACTGATCACGTGGCTGATCATGCACTGATCACGTGTAATCATGCACTGATCACGTGACTGATCATGCACTGATCACGTGCTGATCATGCACTGATCACGTGGCTGATCATGCACTGTCATGTGGCTGATCATGCACTGATCACGTGACTGATCATGCACTGATCACGTGACTGATCATGCACTGATCACGTGGCTATCATGCACTGATCACGTGGCTGATCATGCAATGATCACATAGCTACCATGTACTGGTCACGTGACTGATCATGCACTGATCACGTAGGTGATGTGCACTGATCACGTGGCTGATCATGCACTGATCACGTGACTGATCATGCACTGATCACGTGGCTGATCATGCACTGATCACGTGGCTATCATGCACTGATCACGTGGCTGATCATGCACTGATCACGTGGCTGATCATGCACTGATCACGTGACTGATCATGCACTGATCACGTGGCTATCATGCACTGATCACGTGTGATCATACACTGATTCACGTGTCTGACCATGCACTCACGTGGCTGATCATGCACTGATCACGACTGATCATGCACTGATCACGTGGCTATCATGCACTGATCACGTGGCTGAACATGCACTGATCACGTGGCTGATCACACACCTGTCACGTGACTGATCATGCACTGATCACGTGGCACTCATGCACTGATCACGTGGCTGATCATACTCTGCTCCGCATCAACTGATCATGCACACATCACGTGGCTATCATGCACTGCTCACGTGGCTGATCATGGAATGATCACGTGGCTACCATATACTGGTCACGTGACTGATCATGCACAGATCACGTAAATGATCATGCACTGTTCACGTGACTGATCATGCTGATCGTGACTGATCATGCACTGATCACGTGGCTATCATGCACTGCTCACGTGGCTGATCATGCACTGATCACGTGAGCAACCATGTACTGGTCGTGACTGATCATGCACTGATCAGCAATTGATCCTGCGATCACGTGACTCATCATGCACTGATCACGCTGATCATGCACTGATCACGGACTGATCATGCACTGATCACCGGCTGATCATACACTGATCACGTGGCTCATGCACTGATCACGTGGATATCATGCACTGATCACGTGGCTGATCATGCACTGATCACGTGACTGATCATGCACTGATCACGTGGCTGATCATGCACTGATCACGTGGCTATCATGCACATCACGTGGCTGATCATGCAATGATCACGTAGCTACCATGTACTGATCACGTGACTGATCATGCACTGATCACGTAATTGATCATGCACTGATCACGTGGCTGATCATGCACTGATCACGTGGCTGATCATACACTGATCACGTGACTGATCATGCACTGATCACGTGACTGATCATGCACTGATCACGTGGCTATCATGCACTGATCACGTGGCTGATCATATGCTGATCACGTGCCTGGTCATGCACTGATCACGTGGCTGTCATGCACTGATCACGTGACTGATCATGCACTGATCACGTACTGATCATGCTGATCACGTGGCTATCATGCACTGATCACGTGGCTGATCATGCACTGATCACGCAGCTACCATGTACTGATCACACAGACTGATCATGCACTGATCGTGACTGCATCATGATGATCACGTGGCTATCATGCACTATCACGTGGCTGATGTGCAGATCATGTAGCTACCATGTACTGGTCACGTGAATGATCATGCACTGATCAGGTGACTGATCATGCACTGATCACGGCTATCATGCACTGATCACGTGACTGATCATGCACTGATCACGTCTATATCATGCACTGATCACATGACATCCATGCACTGATCACGTGGCTGATCATGCACTGATCACGTGACTGATCATGCACTGATCACGTGGCTGATCATGCACTGATCCGTGACTGATCATGCACTGATCACGTGGCTGATCATGCACTGATCACGTGACTGATCATGCACTGATCACGTGACTGATCATGCACTGATCACGTGACTGATCACAGCACACATCACGTGAATGATCATGCACTGATCACGTGGCTATCATGCAATGATCGTGGCTATCATGCACTGATCACGTGGCTGATCATGCACTGATACCGTGACTGAGCATGGACTGATCACATGACTATCATGTAGTGATCACGTGACTTAATGGCGCTGATCATGTGACTGATCATGCGCTGATCATGTTTGCTATCATACACTGATCATGTGAGGCAATAAACAAGAGACTGAGTAGGCACGAATCAAACAGTCAGCAGGCAATAATCATGGAACTCAGCTGTGAGGAATCATGCTGCTCAGCTGGCAATAATCAAGCAGCTGAGCAGGCAGGAATTACAGCACAGCTGGCAATTGTCAAGCAGATGACAGGCAGGAATCATGCAGCTCAGCTGGCAATTGTCAAGCAGATGAGCAGACAGTAATCACGCAGCTCAGCAGGCCCTGATCACGTGACTGAGCATGCACTGTTCACGTGGCTGATCATGCACTGATCACGTGACTGATCATGCACTGATCACGTGGCTGATCATGCACTGATCACGTGGCTGATCATACAGTCACAGTGGCTGATCATGCTGATCACGTAACTGATCATGCACTGATCACTGGCGATATGCACTGATCACGTGGCTGATCATGCACTATCACGTGACTGATCATGCACTGATCACGTGACTGATCATGCACTGTCGATCACGTGGCTATCACCTGCACTGATCACGTGGATATCATGCACTGATCACGTGGCTGATCACACACTGATCACGTGACTGATCATGCACTGATCACGTATCATGCACTGATCACGTGGCTATCATGCACTGATCACGTGGCTGATCATGACTGATCCATTAGCTACCATGTACTGGTCACGTGACTGATCATGCACTGATCACGTAATTGATCATGCACTGATCACGTGACTGATCATGCACTGATCACGGGACTGATCATGCACTGATCACGTGACTGATCATGCACTGATCACGTGGCTGATCATGCACTGATCAAGTGGCTGATCATGCACTGATCACGTGGCTGATCATGCACTGATCACGTGGCTGATGTGCACTGATGCTGGTGATCATGCACTGATCATGTGGCTGATCATGCACTGTCAACGTGACTGATCAT